>NC_084576.2:12752500-12810000 GCF_033978685.3 Nerophis lumbriciformis
TTATGCATTTTCGGCAGGTGCGACTTATACTCCGGTGCGACTTATATTCCGAAAAATGCGGTATGTATTCAATTACAAGTAATACATCATGTAGTTTACATATTTACATTTCTCTTTACATGTTTGAAAAGGAGTAGGAAGACGCCACGCTCATTTAATCCAACCCATCTTCTATTTCATTGCAATTGCTGACATATGTTCACTTCCTGTCGTCATTTTGTAACAATTTGCATTATCTCTTATAATAATATATCGCTAATACTTGGTTAATATTCAGGACAAAAGATGTAAATTGAGTATTGTTGGCAGCTTTTGGATTTGTTTTTTTTTAGAGGGCTTTATGTGGGGAATAGTGCACTCCCATTAGCTGCATAGTTAGCCACCTCTTCCGTGACGTATATTGCAAGTCAGAATGCAAAAAAGAAAAGAAAAAACTTGTTCATGTCCAAAAGGATTGTGAATGCTGGGATGAAATTCACAAAAGTGCAGCCCGTTTCAAACACAAACGAACAATCTCTGTTTTATCCGTTCTGACTTAAACAGAATTTTGCATCACTGGGATTATGCAAGATAGGCATACTTGCCAACACTCCCGGATTTTCCGGGAGACTCCCGAAATTCAGCGCCTCTCCCGAAAACCTCCCGGGACAAATTTTCTCCCGAAAATCTCCCGAAAATCAACAATATAAACAGCGTACCTGCCCAATCACCTTATAACTGTAGAATGATGGAGGGCGAGTTCTTGGTTTCTTATGTGGGTTTATTGTTGGGCAGTTTCATTAACGTCCTCCCAGCGCGGTAACAACACACAACAACAGGAGTCACGTTTTTGTCTACCGTAAAGCAGTTCGTCTGCCGTAAACAACAATGTTGTGACACTCTTAAACAGGACAATACATACTTATATGTATATATACATACATACATACATACATACATACATACACACACACACACACACACACACACACACACATATATATATATATATATATATATATATATATATATGAAATACTTGATATATATATATATATATATATATATATATATATATATATGAAATACTTGACTTGGTGAATTCTAGCTGTAAATATACTCCTCCCCTCTTAACCACGCCCCCAACCACGCCCCCCCCAGCCCCACCTCCCGAAATCGGAGGTCTCAAGGTTGGCAAGTATGAAGATAAGTGACGTCATATAGCGAAAAAACAGTAACTCTTTTTGGATTTTAAACTTTTGACAGGCAAACCGATGATTATATTTTATGTGGTCCATTATGTGTCTTATATATTTTAAACCCTACAGGTTATTTATGCACTACTGGCAATAAGGCGTCTTTAGCACTTTGATTAAACGCTTTAATCAATCACAATCCCGGGCTGTTTATTAATCACTTGATCAAACAGTTGATGCATTGCTGCTTTTAATGGACTCCATTTATTTTGATGTCTCCTCTCTTCATCTTATGGAAAGGCTCCTCCAATCTGGGCAGATAAAAAGAGAGTAATGCAGGAGTGGCCAGCGATGGTGGAGACGAGAGTCCTTTAACTTCATTGCAATAACTCCTAAGCAATTTATTCGTGGCGAAATGTGCCCTGAGCGATGGCTATAGGTAAAACACATTGCCTAACTCCGATAAAGAGGCAGCCGTTCATTTGTCTGCTCACCTGACACTATGATGATGTATGATGCTAAGAAGATTAATATACATGGGTTGCAGCGCTTGTTTTTTTTCTGTGGAAGGAATTACTATGGAACCTCTCAGGTCGAACACAATGTGTTACAGGACACTGGCAAAGCTTGGATTTAAAAAAAAAAAATAATTCTAGTGTCAAACTGTTGCCATTATAAAACGTTTAAAAGGGGTCACATTATGATTTTTCTTCTACATTTAAAACATTTCCTTGTGGTCTACATAACATGTAATGGTGGTTCTTTTGTCAAAATATTGCATAGATTGTTTTACAGGCCGCTTTTAAGACGCTTTCTGACCGCGTTTTGTGGGCGGTCTTATTTATGTGCCTCCATTTCGAAAGCGTTTTCTAACCGTCATCCATGTGGTAGTTTTAGTGCTTCCATAACGAGTCTACTGACCGATATGAGTTCGAACTATACACTACTTTGTATTAGAAATGGCAACAGCGGAGGATGCATGTGCATGTACGAGCCAGTCTGCCCCACAGCAAGACGATAAAGAAACAGGAGCTTATTGACTACAGCGTCAGACTACAATGGCGGATCTACGCAAAGCACTTTGGGCAAATTTACATCATATATGACGTAACATTTGAGAAAACATCACAAATGGGGCAAATTCCAAACGGCTCGTTTGGGGAAATATGAAAGAAGGCATGCTTTTTTTTAATTATAAATAGCTACGAAATGCCTCCAGCATTTGATATGTTTGGGACTTATGCAGATCCCAAATACACAACAGCAGGGACCAATAGATAAGAAAAGTAGCTTTTTAGGAGAAACATTTTTATGTTTCTAAGGTTGTTCATCCCAAATTTAAATGGACAAAGCAGATCAATAAAGTAATTAATAGAAAGTACTCTGGTACCTTAATTCAAGAGTATTTTCAGATACAATCTTTTGGCTTTTTGCTATTCCAAGTTTGTTTGTTTTTTTTCCCCCAATCGCGCCGGAATAGAGTAAGCGATTACAAATGAGAGCCCACCGAATCAGAGAAACCAACCTTCAAAAACAAATAATAAATCCAAACTGACAAGACATTTACTAATGCAAATATGGAGAAGCTGCTGATGCTGTGTTTGACGTGTTTCAGTTTGTTCGGTCTCCTGACTGCCAAATGCACGATCGAGCATTAGAACACAAACACGCATATAGCTTGCTGTCAACCCTGACTAATGTTCCGTCACCAGAACACGTCTGTGTGCAAAATTAAAAACAATAATAATTCCTATTGTTACATGACGGAGAAGCTTCCCGTAGGAGAAGCCTACAAAAGTACACTCTCCAAAGTAAAATCTGAACGATATTATTACATTTTACAAAACTACTGTAGTTGTTTGAAGTACATTGTATTGTATTGTTTTTAAATATACAGATATATATATATATATATATATATATATATATATAATTTATTTATTATCTAGGGCTGCGACTAACGATTAATCTGATAATCGATTAATCAGTTGATTATTACTTCGATTAATTGATTAATAATCGGATAAAAGAGACAAACTACATTTATATCCTTTCCAGTATTTTATTGAAAAAAAACCAGCATACTGGCACCATACTTATTTTGATTATTGTTTCTCAGCTGTTTGTTGTACATGTTGCAGTTTATAAATAAAGGTTTATAAAACTTTTTTTTAAATATTAAAATATTAAAAAATTAAAAAAAATTGCCTCTGCGCATGCGCCTAGCATAGATCCAACGAATCGATGACTAAATTAATCGTCAACTATTTTTATAATCGATTTGAATCGATTTAATCGATTAGTTGTTGCAGCCCTAATATTATCCAAAAGTTTAAAGTTTTTCTTTTTAAAAGTTACATGTTAAAATTGTGGGGTTTTTTGGCAAACAAGCATTGATTAAATTAATTTCAATTAATTTTAGGGGGCAGTGCTGGTTTGACTTACGAGTGCTTTGAGTTACAAGCTCGGTTGTAAAACCAATTGAGACTGTAAACACATGTCAATCTGAAATCATTTGACTATTAAATTGTTGAATATAATCTTTAAAAAAGACACAGTAAAAGCTATTTTATGTCTTGACAAGATGACATTTCAATGCAGCTGTGTCCACAGTGCGGCTCGGGGGCTAGTTTTCCGCACGCAGCTGTGTTTTTTTACTGGCCCTCAACATGTTCTGTATATGACTTATTCTGTATATTAAATGAAGTCATTATTAATGAGGTAAATAGTTATATCATTAGCAACTATTTGTTTTGTCACCTCAATAACACAAAAGCTAAGACAATGTTTTTGTTTTTTTCAAATAGCTTAGCGTATACTGATTTACATTGAATTGGTTAGGTGAAAAATAAATAAAATAGATTTAAAAAATATTGGTTTGGGACAATGCTGTCCAAAGTGCGGACCAGAGGCCAAATTTGGCCTGCAGCTCATTTTTGTTATTGGCCCTCGACAGATCGTAAAAAACAAAATGTATTCATTATTAAAGAGATATGTTAGTAGTTCTGTCAAACGATTATTTTTTTTTAAAATCATATTAATCACACTTTTTGAATTCCATTTTGTATTACTAGTTGTATTACTTGTGCGCGTAATTTCAATTACCTAAAACATTTCAATTAACAATTGAAATGTTTAACAACATAACATAACAATTAATAATGTACATATTTGAACACAAATGCAATTTTATTTTCAGACTAGGTTAGAAGGTACAGGAGCATGTGCAGACACAATAAATTGTGATTAATCCATGTTTATAAATGATTAATGCAATATTTTGAGATTAATCGCATGAGTTAATTTATTTTGACAGCCCTAGTCATTCGATATTACACTAACTTCCTTTGTCACCTATAATACAAAGCTGACGTGGATGCGTAGCCCAGCTAGTTTAGCATACATTGGTTTGCTTTTATCATCTTTAATGTACAAAAGGTATCAAGCTAACCCCTAGCATCCTTCATTTTTTCTGAATGTCGCCCTCAGTGGAAAAAGTTTGTAAAACCCTTTTTCGTACGCCTTTTGAACGCACTTGATCAAATGTAATTTTGTCATCAATGTCATCAAAAAGCATCTTTAAAAATGTAATGCAACATTAAATAGATTATTCTCTCAAAGTTACCCATCAAAGAAGTGGCAGGAGGCACGCACAATCTGATTGGTTGGCTGATTGAAACAACTTTGGATGCATATGCGTCACAAAATGAAACATTATAAATTGTATGTTTGAATTTTGAGGTTTAATGCTTCTATTGCTTGTATTCTGTCACGTGACTTCTTCCCAGAAGTTAAAAAACAAAATGGTGGTGAACCAAGTCAAGTTGGCTGTTGTGCAGCAAACAGTGGGCAAACGATCTAAGTACACAATGGGTTGAGATCGTCCTGCAAAAACCAGATACGAGCAAAAAATTTAACTATGCAAAGGAATAAATCTATCCTTAATCAAAAACAGATTTGTCGGGTGATAAGGATTATCTGTCAGTGGAGTTGCCAGACATATCAAACTATCCTGTCCAGACGTTATGCTACACGACAAAACTGATGAAAACATGGAAAAGCATGAAGGTCTACAACTTCTTTGTGTGGATGGGTGAAGAAAATTGGTATCAAGACAAATATGCACTGGTTTTGCTCGGGTTAGGTTGCATTTCATCATTTAACTTCGAATCTTGCGAGCGCGTGTCCATGTAAAACAAACACTGTGACGACGAGAACACGACAGCTGACACCTGCATATCCATTTGACAAACTAACAATTACTGAATCATCACTACAGTTAATTTTTGTCCTGTTGTCATACACATTTGTGTACAAAATAAACAAGAGGGGAGACAGAGTACCCTTCCTGACAAAATATCATTGGCCCTGACTTTTTGTTTTCTGTTTGTAAAAAAAAGAAAATACACACAATATTAAGATTATAGTTCAATAGGAAATACTAAACGAGTAAAGTATATAAAAAATATGTCAAACATTTAGCAAACTTGTGTTCTTTGACTCTGCTACATAAGTTAGACTAGAGAGTGTGCCACTTTTCTCATCGCCTTTTGTAAAATCTTGACTTATTCCGCCCTTCTTGATGACCTCTCAAGGAACTCTGAAGAAACTGTCCTTATCACGATTCGAACCGTTCCTAAAGCCGAAAACAACGTAAGCATAGGTAAATTTTCTTCGAGAAAGGCAAAATGGTCAATCAATCATCAATCAATGTTTATTTATATAGCCCTAAATCACAAGTGTCTCAAAGGGCTGCACAAGCCACAACGACATCCTCGGTACAAAGCCCACATAAGGGCAAGGAAAAACTCACCCCAGTGGGACGTCGATGTGACTGACTATGAGAAACCTTGGAGAGGACCGCATATGTGGGTAACCCCCCCTCTAGGGGAGACCGAATGCAATGGAAGAGGGGAGCAGAGGAGAAAAGAAAAGAAACGGCAGATCAACTGGTCAAAAAGGGGGGTCTATTTAAAGGCTAGAGTATACAAATTAGTTTTAAGATGGGACTTAAATGCTTCTACTGAGGTAGCATCTCTAATTGTTACCGGGAGGGCATTCCATAGTACTGGAGCCCGAATAGAAAACGCTCTATAGCCCGCAGACTTGTTTTGGGCTCTGGGAATCACTAATAAGCCGGAGTTCTTTGAACGCAGATTTCTTGCCGGGACATATGGTACAATACAATCGACAAGATAGGACGGAGCTAGACCGTGTAGTATTTTATACGTAAGTAGTAAAACCTTAAAGTCACATCTTAAGTGCACAGGAAGCCAGTGCAGGTGAGCCAGTATAGGCGTAATATGATCAAACTTTCTTGTTCTTGTCAAAAGTCTAGCAGCCGCATTTTGTACCAATTGTAATCTTTTAATGCTAGACATAGGGAGACCCGAAAATAATACGTTACAGTAGTCGAGACGAGACGTAACGAACACATGAATAATGATCTCAGCGTCGCTAGTGGATAAAATAGAACGAATTTTAGCGATATTACGGAGATGAAAGAAGGCCGTTTTAGTAACACTCTTAATGTGTGATTCAAACGAGAGAGTTGGGTCGAAGATAATACCCAGATTCTTTACTGATTCGCCTTGTGTAATTGTTTGGTTGTCAAATGTTAAGGTGGTATTATTAAATAAATGTCGGTGTTTAGCAGGACCGATAATCAGCATTTCCGTTTTCTTGGTGCCTCGTACCCATTGAGAACAGACGCTGGCTTGACCACCACGCATAAGCATAAGCTGGACGTTAGCCGGGCACGACGTCATGTAAATCCAAGAATATAGGTTAGTGCCTATACATAAACATGTAAAAGTTTAAGATAGGCAAACATGTTATAATAAATAAAACGCTCCCTAACTTGCACAATTTATTCTGATTAATTTCCAAAAACAGAAGCTTCTCTCACGCTTGCATTTCCCGTCGGCTACAATAACGGATTATAGTAGCCATTGAACCTGCCATGTTCTGGTCAGAAATAACCATAATTAGCAAACAATCCGTCTCCTTTTAAGCCTCATCCCAGGCAACCCCGCCATCACTCAACCGCCAAAGTCTGGACTCATATGCAGACTTTGTGTCTCATCCATTTCCACCCCCCTGTCTGCCCTCCAGCTTCTCCTCCTCTCTCCATTGTGCGCTAAAAAGCTATTGTCCGCATCATCTAAAACTCCGCTGGTCGTTATGAAGCAGCGGTAAAAAACATTAGAGTGTCCAGGTCTGGAGCGCTGAATAGAAAATTGAACTTGAGTGGTTTTCTCTTGCCCATCACCTCTGGCCTCTACACTCCTCCACATGAGAAGGGCTGCAGGGGTGGGCTAGGAGGGGACGCCAGCAGGGCAACAGCAAACTTGAAAGCGGCCAACATTTGCAGCACTCTTGAAAAACAAGCATTTCACACCTGAAGCCTTTCATGCGGGGCCCCGAGGCATCCCCTTCAAGGCTTTTAATTGGCTATTGCCTCAAAGCTCGTTCAGAGCGGCCATTATGGCGAGGCGACGAGCGGCCAAGTATGTCGAATGAAAAGGGTCCTTCTCTCAGATGGGCCCGGTGGCATTAGAAAGTGTCCGATCACTTCTTGCTGTTGACTGGCGGAGGTTGTTCAGAGGCGCGCTCGTCCACGAGTGCGTACACAAAGCATTCGGGAAAAGACGGTCTTTAAAGACGTCGTTCTTTGTACGAATCACATCAAGTAAGATGACTGGCTTCACTCTGATATCTTCAGCTGTCCTGTGTGTAAACCCCAGCATGTGAACAAGCAGGGACGGATTTGCTTATTAAAACATTAAAACAAACCCTGCAGCATGCCTCCACATTCTTTGAAATGAAGACATTTGTGGCGTCTTCATACATATATTTCATGCTTTAATCTTGGCAGAGGCAGGCGTGCCTCTAGGATACGATGTTCCACTTCTTGCTTGGCAATTCCACCTTAAAAGATCGAGTAGTTCTTCCATCCCTATGCTGCCATCTGCCATCTGAAGTTTCAACCCATTGCAGCCTGAGGCGGGAAAAACCGTACTGGCAGCGCGTTCGAGGGCACCCGTGGAGTCCCCGTGGATGGACAGCCATGGGGGAACAGATAAAGTAGGTGTTTAGTCTCTGGGCTGCTGATGAGGAAGGCTTTGAGCAAGGTTGGGACTCCAGGGAAAACTGGCACGCAACCTAATTAAGCCACGTTGCCAAACCGCCTTAGATTTCATCAATTGCCTTATTATCCATTTCTAAAGGACAACAACTGAAGCTTTTTTGGAGAGACTGCAACAACTGAAATACATATCCATGCTGGGGTTGTCCCAAATGTATTACCAGTACCAAAATGGATTTCGATACTTTTCCAAATAAAGGGGACCACAAAAAATTGCATTATTGGCTTTATTTTAACAAAAACATCTTATGATACATTAATCATACATTTCTTATTGCAATCAAAGAACAGTTTTTTCATTAAATAAGATAGTGAACACACTAGACAACTTCTCTTTAAGTAGTAAAGCAAACAAGGTACAAAAGTACATAATTTGTACGTAATTTACCTGCTGACGTATGCAGTAACAAATTGTTTAATTTCCCATCCTATTATTTTGTCAAAATTATGAAGAAAACACCACTTCTGTTCAAATATAACAAGCAGTTATTATTTTGTTGTTTGGATACTTTACATGGGTTTTGGGTGATACAAATGTGGTTATCGATCCGATACCAAGTAATATCAGGGTCATAAATTGGTCATATGTATAATACTCATGTGTCCGGCGACATATTTCCTGAGTTTATAAACATAAAATGTTTTTAAAAAATGAAAAAATATTTTGAGATGATAAAAAATATAGATGTAATCTTTGTAGTATTGACTTGATACAGTTCTTGTACTTGATATTGTTATAATCAATAACTGTGTAGACCCACCCTTGTTTACATTCAGAGGGGCTAGGTGCTGTTAGTGTAGTGAAGCAGGTTTAGCTATTCTTCACCTGCAGGGATGATACTTGTAATAAAAGTTTATTTGTCACCATGGAGGCGAGGATTAGTGATTTAGAAGTAGCTAAAACACTACGGGAGGACGTAAGCCGCTAAAAGATAGCGATGTTTTAAAGCATTGCTTCAGTGTTTCTAGCTCCACGTACTTAATTTTAAAGCCAAATTACGTCCATTCTCCCTCTTCTGTCTCCACACCGTTTCTGCTAGCAAGACTATGTGTGCGTGTTTTGACTAACATGCGGCGCATCTTGTATAGCAGCATTGTCACAACAGCGAAGAAAAAAAAAAAGTATCCATATTTTTCAATGGCAGTGTAGTACCTTTTTTAATTCATTAGAATCGCGGTACTTTATTAGTTCAGTATACCGTGCAACCCTAGTAGATGCAAATAAATATAGTTTTGGAATGGAAAAAGAATGTCCCGGATCTAATTACCTCATCAATGTCTACCCACCTGCTTGTCACACTTTTGGTGAAAGACACTTAAAAAACAGGTTAGACCACAAATGATCTGCTATATTTGCATTAACACCTCAGCTGGTGGCACAGACGGGCCCAGAAGACACACACCAGCAAAATCATTAAAAAAAGGTCCAATGGGCCCCTCGGTCACTTGATTTTCGCGGTTTACCATCCAGACCAAGGATGGCAAATTTGGCCGTGGTGTAATTTTGTTTAGCCCGCCAAAGGGTGGCTACCATATTTACTATATATTCATACTGGCCTCCTTTAAGCTGCACAATAATTGATGGCATGTCTGCAAGGCTACGTTGTTCCATTTCTATTTTATTTTATACATTAAAATCAAAACAAACGAAAAAATGAACAAACATAACATTAGAGTCGAATATGAATGAAAAGGCGCAGGAAGAAGTTAACGTTTAACATCTACCGGTACTCTTTATTCACACAACTATAGCATTTGTTGTTCAACGTAGGAGACTACTATATTTTCACTTCACAACAACAAATAAAAGAAACAATTTACTAAAAATCCTATCTTTTCGTCATGATTTTTCCTTTTTTTTTTTTTTTTTTTTTTAAATAAGAAGAGTTTTACTTTGTTTTGTTCCACCATCTAGTTTGTTGCATAAACTAACACATGTAATTGAAACACTTCTTACCATTGTCATTGTTCTAAAAGATGATTTTTTAAAAAGCTCAGTTACTTCTTAATTATAAATAATTTCTCTTTTTAACAAATCAGTTTAGAATAGTGTTTAGTACGATTATTTTATTTGCTTATCTTTATATGTGATTTTCAGGACACTCTTACGGCTCTCTTCTGTAAAAGGAGGATAATATTTAAATATATTTAGTATGACAGTTATAGTTCAAGTTAAAGTTAAAGTACCAATGATTGTGTCACACACACTAGGTGTGGTGAAATTTGTCCTCTGCATTTGACCCATACCCTTGTTCACCCCCTGGGAGGTGAGGGGAGCAGTGGGCAGCAGCAGTGGTCGCTGTTTGGTGATTTAACCCCCAATTCCAACCCTTGATGCTGAGTGCCAAGCAGGGAGGTAATGGGTCCCATTTTTTTAGTCTTTGGTATGACTCCGCCGGGGTTAGAACTCACAGCCTAACGATCTCAAGGCGGACACTCTAACCACTAGGCCACTGAGTAGGTGTCTGTCATATTGAGTAAAAAAAATAATTTTTGTGTTTGCAAACCTTACAAAAGCTCATATTCCTAGTAAAACTTACAAAGATACATTATTTCAGGCTTTATTAGACATTTTGCATGTTTGGTTTAGGAGTTAAGTTTGAATAAATGTGTATTGCTTTTTTCGCATTATCTCAGGATTCTAAGAACATTGCGGTCATATTGAGTAAAAAAACTTGCTATGCCACATATATGCAAAGTTCCATGGATATTTTTCCAAAGCCTGCTGACTATCAACCAATTACAAGGGATAAAAACCTCTTGCTTCTGTACTTAGTTTAGGTCATAATTTGCACCACACAACTAAAGTGAAATATATATATATATAGGAAATAAGAACGAGGGTGGAAGCTACGGTAGCTCCTCGGGGAAAAATATGCCAGAGTGAAAAGAGGAAAGATTTGTATTTTTATTTATTTGATTTCTTTTTTAAATGGGAACTGAATTTTGGGGGGGAATTTTATCCATCGTTCACAATCATAAGAGATAAGAAGACGTGTCTTTTTATTTATTTTTTAAGATGATAAAAAACGCTTGGAAGATGCGGCTAATGGGAGTCACTGTTGTGCAAAATCCTCCATCAACGTTTTGTATACACACTGCAAGTATATATATAATGTAGTAACAGATGCCTTCATAACAATATGTAATATGTTTTATATACACACTGCAAGTATATATATATATATATATATATATATATATATATATATATATATATATATATATATATATATATATATATATATATATATATATATATAATGTAGTAATAGACACCTTCATAACAATATGTAATACGTACAATATACACACTGCAAGTATATATATATATATATATATATATATATAATGTAGTAACAGACACCTTCATAACAATATGTAATATGTTTTATATACACACTGCAAGTATATATATGTAATGTAGTAACAGACACCTTCATAACAATATGTAATATGTTTTATATACACACTGCATGTATATATATAATGTAGTAACAGACGCCTTCATAACAATATGTAATATGTTTTATATACACACTGCAAGTATATATATATATATATATATATATATATATATATATATATATATATATATATTACAATAAAGAAGCTTTTTCATTACATTTATGTCTGAGTACATATGAACGTGCTTAGCGGACGCCCCAAAGCATCATGATTGACATGAATTACACTCCTAGTTCAACTGCTCAGATGAGTCACATTTGTCAAGCACTGGACTGACAGCACATGATAAGGCAAGAGATTGCCTGGAATAACTTTCTTTCACTGCTTTCCCCCCCCTCCTTTCCCCTTATGGAGCTCCGTGAGCGTCTTGCCGCGTTGAAAGAAAAGGAAGTGATCTTTATAAAGTGAGCTCTAGGCGCTGCTATGGATCTAATCATCTGCAGGGGGGCTGCAGGGGTTTGCAGGTAGCATCAGTCAGTGCCACGGAGCAACACGATATGAGACACGGAATAGATCACTGTCGGCGTGCTGTGCGTAGCGCCACTCTCGCCGAGACCTCATCCTTCACGGGGGCCAAACTGGTTGCGGTTAGGGAACTGAACTCGGGACAAGGAGGGCTGCAGGTTCAATATCTCCACCAGACACCGAGCTGGGATACTTAACCTGAGCTGCCTCAATGAACACTGCAGCTAATAAATAGATGGCATATAAAATGTCAGCGCAGTGCCTGCCGATAGCCGCACAGCAATAATAGACTTGAGTATTCCCGGACTGTGCATATGACAATAAACCCGACAGATATCACCTAGAGACGGCAGGGCATGTTTTTGATGTGCCTGTCATATTATACACTCCAATTGGTTTTGGAATTAGTGCGGAATGGAAGACTTTTTTTTGTATTACTTAATTTAGTTTTTTATTCTTTGCTGTTTCGCTTGATTTGTATACTTTAAATAAAACATTTATTTTTAGAGCAATTTATATTTTCCTGTAGACTTCAGTCTTTCATACTCTGCTGGATGGGAAAGAACATGAGACATTTGAAACATTGTAATTGGATATAATGTTTTATTACGTTACTTCGGTTTTTTAACAAAATGTTGATGTTTATTAGGGCTCTCAATTAGAGATGTCCGATAATATCGGCCTGCCGTTTATTATCGGCCGATAAATGGGTTAAAATGGAATATCGGAAATTATCGGTATTGTTTTTTTTTTTATTATCGGTATCATTTTTATTTTTTATTAAATCAACATAAAAAACACAAGATACACTTACAATTAGTGCACCAACCCAAAAAACATTTCTCCCCCATTTACACTCATTCACACAAAAGGGTTGTTTCTTTCTGTTATCAATATTCTGGTTCCTACATTATATATCAATATATATCAATACAGTCTGCAGGGATACAGTCCGTAAGCACACATGATTGTGCATGCTGCTGGTCCACTAATAGTACTAACCTTTAACAGTTAATTTTAAAAATTTTCTTTAATTACTAGTTTCAATGTAACTGTTTTTATATTGTTTTACTTTCTTTTTTATTCAAGAAAATGTTTTTAATTTATTTATCTTATTTTATTTTATTAATTTTTTTTAAAAGTACCTTATCTTCACCATACCTGGTTGTCCAATATAGGCATAATAATGTGTTAATTCCACGACTGTAAATATCAGTTGATATTGGTATCGGTAATTAAAAAATTGGACAATATCGGAATATCGGATATCGGCAAAAAGCCATTATCGGACATCCCTACTCTCAATCCATCATTATTACTAATCCGATTAGAACATTATTTTAGCGCAGTTAACTAGAGCTGTGAATCTTTGGGCACCACACAATTCGATTCGATTTTTGGGGGTAATGATTTGATTCAGTCTATTCTCGATTAAAAACAATTCTTGGTTCAAAATCAATACTTTTTTTAACAACATTGGGTGCCAGTTCTATAATTAACTACATTCCTACATACAATAGATAACAGCTCTGATACGTTACTTAAAACTGTTTTTTTTTTTTATTATACCCAAACATTTAATAAAGTAAAATACAAATAGGACAACAATAGGAGTATCCCACACATCTATTTTCTAAAGTAAATGTGTAAAGTAGATATGGACATCTACATCAGCAATATATTTTGGACATGTTGTCCAAGAAGTTGATGCGGTAGTGACAGGCTACAGAAACAACATGATGGAATAGTCAACCCGTAAAGTATTCTGCTCACTCTATTCTTTTCACTGAAAAATGTTAATTCTTAAATAGCTCATTAATAACACAAAGGGAGTAATAGGTCCACATTCATCATGTGGATAAATGCTGTTTTTTGTTATCATTGACATGATGCTAAAGATGTTCAATAAACACTTTAAGTGCATATGATTCCTTTTTTTTTCTTGAGTCTCATTGCACATACAAAATGACATACAATATAGGTTAAAAAGCTATATATATATATATATATATATATATATATATATATATATATATATATATATATATATATATAGTAATTAATTAGAATTAATCAAACCCTGTGATCAATCAGATTAAAAACATGTAATCCTTTGACAGCCACAGTTAAAAATATTACTTTTAATATTTTGAAATTTTATTTGGATGTGATGAACATCATTTTGTTTTCAACTGTGCTTTTAAAAATGTTTAATACTGCACCAGATCCTCTCTCCTGCAGAATTAAATAGAGTAATTCAGTCTCTTTGTTTGTGTTAGCTAGGGATCATGCAACCATATGGAAATATAATATCATAATTCACAAACATTATCATTAAAAATGGCATGTAAAATTCTATAACATGCATGCAAAGAACTCCGAAAATGTTTCCCATTTGGCAACTCTATCTTGTAGCCACGGCCCTTGGGTAATATACTTCCGGTGTTGTGACCTCTATTTACATCCGTCAAACATATACCTTCTCTTTGGCTACTAATAAATACTCCAGAACTACAACAGGTTTGGAACTATTGTAATCATCCAAATATGATTAGCAGCAAAGTAGACAGCCGATAATGTTGTGGCTCGGACAGCGAACACGGGTGACGACAAGTAAGCTCGCTAGGTGGTTAGCTAACAAGCAAGCTTGTTTCGGTGCTTTCGATTGTCTCCCCGTCTTGTAACTCAGTGCGGTGAGTACCTGCAACTGCAACTAAGGCGAGCATTCAACAAATTTAGTTTAGATCGTATTTGTATTGATATTTCATTTTTTTTAAATCCAGAAGTGATATTTTGGCGCGAAAATAAATGTTATACAATGCAGGTTTCCGCGTTTTGGCGGAAATTGTACATGCCTGATCTTTAATAAGGTTTATCGCTACATTCGTAATGGGTGAGGGCGGGACTGCTGGCAGACAGACATAAGTAGAGCCTTGTAACGTAAATGTAAGGTGATGTATAGAGATGTCCGATAATGGCCGATATCCGATATTCCGACAGTCGTGGAATTAACACATTATTATGCCTAATTTTGTTGTGATGCCCCGCTGGATGCATTAAACAATGTAACAAGGTTTTCCAAAATAAATCAACTCAAGTTATGGAAAAAAATGCCAACATGGCACTGCCATATTTATTATTGAAGTCACAAAGTGCATTATTTTTTTTAACATGCCTCAAAACAGCAGCTTGGAATTTGGGACATGCTCTCCCTGAGAGAGTATGAGAAGGTGGGAGGGGAGGGGGGGGGGGTTAGAGCGTAGCGGGGGGTGTATATTGTAGCTTCCCGGAAGAGTTAGTGCTGCAAGGGGTTCTGGGTATTTGTTCTGTTGTGTTTATGTTGTGTTACGGTGCGGATGTTCTCCTGAAATGTGTTTGTCATTCTTGTTTGGTGTGGGTTCACAGTGTGGGGCATATTTGTAACAGTGTTAAAGTTGTTTATACGGCCACCCTCAGTGTGACCTGTATGGCTGTTGACCAAGTACGCGTTGCATTCACTTGTGTGTGAGTGAAAAGCCATAGACATTATGTGATTGTGCCGGCACGCAAAGGCAATGCCTTTAAGGTTTATTGGCGCTCTGTTCTTCTCCCTACGTCCGTGTACACAGCGGCATTTTAAAAAGTCATAAATGTAACTTATGATACCGATAATTCTGAAACAGATACCGATAATTTCCGATATTACATTTTAAAGCATTTATCGGCGGATAATATCGGCAGTTCGATATTATCGGACATCCCTAGTGACGTAGTAAAAATTATCTAGATAATCGAAAAGTAAACTTTTGGAGCTATTTTGCTTATTAAGTATTAACAGACAGAAAAACAAAGCTCAATAAATACATAACCCCGTAACACAATCTAATAAAGATAATAGATAAAGTTGGTATGGTAGACTAACTCGTCTAATGTGCAAACCTTTGAAAAAGGTAAAGTCTCTTTCGTATAGATAGAAGTTTTGCTTCAGCGTTCAGAGTAAGAGAAGAAGAAAAAAAAATCAATAAAGCAACACGACAGCCAGTCTCAAGAGGGTTTCACTTTGGATTAAAAACAGAGAGGCAGGGGAAAAAAAGAGAAGAACGCAATACCAGGGCAGCATCATGACATCATTACCAAAATCCTTATTGATTACTGATGTGTAAAAATACAATCTTACAGGTATTAATCCAGCTTGTGTGAGGGGGAATGATAGGCAATGACATGACACTAAGAACGCCAGACAAGGGGCAGTGGTTTAAGTGATCTGGCAGCCCTCCTGTCAGGATCGATCAGTCCTGCTGAAATTTAGAGCAACACTCTAAATTGGTCTTAATGGTGTGTTTCATCCTCCCGGTCTCCTCCGTGCGTTGACAGAGAGGCAGTGCCCTTCATCGCGCCGGGTTCCTGCCCTCCCTCTTTCAATTCGGGCACACCACTGATCTCTGCTCTCCGAGGAGCGGGGGCACATCGGGCAAAAGGGGGCGCCCACAGCATCAAGTGGCTTACATCCCACCTCTGATAGTCGGGGAGGTCCCACCCCTCTTCTAAAGTGCTGGAAAAACAAACGGCAAAGCCCTTGCTGTGCGCCAAGCAATTTTCTCATCAAAATCCTCTTCTGGAGATTTTTCGGGGTGGCTTTTTTCCCCTCCTAATGGCAGCAAGGAGCAGCCGTAGGGGCAGGCTATGGAGCTAACTGTGTGGTAGCGGCACTGGCTTCTGTCTCACTCGTTAATGGGGCACACCCAGAAGGGACACACACAAAAAAAGAAGAAAAGAAACCCACCGACTGTCCTTCTCCCGCTCTGTTGGAAAGTAATCTGCTTACATCATTAGGCTAAGCATGCTGAAACAAATTACCAGATGTTGCGTTCCCCTTTCTCACGTCTTTTGTTAGCATTTTTAAATACGCCCCACCGTTTTTTGCTCACTATTGCCCCAGCAACCCCGATCCCGCCTCTCCGACACCTAGGCACAATAAGGCCGCTTGCAAATAACAATAAAGGGGAGACAAACCTGATATCTACCATTACTATCGCTCTGGTAACGACGGGATTCAGCCGTGGTGCTTATGATCTCCACATGAAGAAGAAGAAAACGCCCGAAAAAGGCAATTGAGGTCTCCCACCCGCGGCTGTTGCACTTTGTATGTTTTTTTTTTCTTTATTATTTTTTGGAAGGTCAAATTTTGTTTAACACATTTTAAACCATTTAGAGATAACGTGTCGCAGTGTTCACTAGAACTCTGAAGCCTGCTGAGATCGCAAACACAAATTTCAATCAGTGACCCTTTTTGAATGTATTCAAGTGTGTAGATAGAATATTAAGGCCAAAGCCAATAAAGAAGAATATTGTCCTCAATTCAATGTTTACCCATATTTTTCAGAATACATTTTTGCCAACGTGTAAATTAATTGAAAATTATTTAAAATATGCATAAAATGTTTCAAGTAATGTCAGCATATTTATAATTAGCATTATTCAAATGCAATCAACTATGATAATTGCACTCTTTTATTTGAATTATTTAAATATATATTTTATTTGAATACAATGTTGAGTATGTATAACAAAAACCATAACAATAACAGATTTTGACACTTTATATATATATGCATTTTTTAAAATATATATATATATATATATATATATATATATATATATATATATATATATGTATATATATATATATATAAAATAAATTAATATTTAATCAATTGTTGCTTGAAATGTACATGAAACTGAAAAATAATACAATATTTTGGCAAAAGTCCATTCATTTCAGCATTTCAACTTTACATTTGAATTATTTAAATATATATTTTATTTGAATACAATGTTGAGTATGTATAACAAATACACCATAATAATAACAGATTTTGACACATAATATATATATACATATATATATATATAAATATGTAATCAATTGTTGCTTGAAATGTACATGAAACTGAAAAATAATACAATATTTTGGCAACAGTCCATTCATTTCAGCATTTCAATTTTACATTTGAAACTAATATGTGATATCAACTCATTACATGCATAGCAAGATACGTCAAGCCTTTGTTATAATTTTGATGATCATGGTTTACAGTTTTTGAAAACTCCAAAATGTTCAGAAAATTTAAATTCAAGGTTTCTATATCATCAAAATAATATCAAAAGAAGTCTTGCAATATGTTGAGTTGCATGTTATGAGCCTGTGTCGTATATTAGTTTCACATTGTAAATATAATTGCTGGAATAAACAAACCTTTGCACGATATTCACCTGTAAATGCACACTTTCATTTTAGTTCCAGAGCGCGCACACACATCATGCACATTGTTCAGGACTGTGGCAAGTACTGCCAATAAATGTATATCTATGTATTCAGGGTGCACTATAGCCTAAAAAAAATAAAAATACTGCTTGCCTGGCCGTGACCTTCTCTTTCTTTAAACATACAAGACGACAGACACAGATTTTTTTTTCCCCCTTTAAAACCAAATTGCTCACAGATTTACGTCTTATCAACAGCCCGGCAGCGATTGTGATTCATAGCAGTCATTTAGGTGATAATGCATTCATTCACTACACAGTTATAAACACACACACGCACGCACACACACACAAGTTGTGTTGCAATGATAGTTGCTAAACAGCAGGCAGAAAACTCAAGATGGTGTTGATTGATAAATTGACAGGTTAATTTTGGGATGGATAATGAGAGTAAGACCCTGAAAGATGCTGGAGAGAAAAGCTCTGGACCTTTCTCGCTCTACCTTGGAAGCAGTGCCATCTGTCTATTACTGCTAGAACCGCACGCCAGAGCAGACACACTTTGGTACCTCACAGGTTCAACAAGGCTTTTTCCACCATCCATCTAGTTACATTTCACAAAAGGCTAATTATCATTTCTGACTGTGTATGAAATAACATACAATAGCTTATTCCTTAGAGAATACTGTACATTTATGAATCTCCAGTGCATAGTAAAGTAAAAAAAAAGAAATGGCTTAATTAGAGGGCAAATGCAAGAGAAGGTTTCACAAGAGGTGAGCAAGGTTTTTATGTCTCATACACACATTTCTACCGCTTGTCACTGTCTGCAAGCACTTTAATTAAGTCCAAGCACTGTTACTGTACATCTCCCGCTCCATGAATCAGCACACGGTCTTAATGATAATCAAATGGCGCTATTTCAGCAGCCGTGCCCATTATTTCCATTCTGTCTCGCGCGGAGTGTGAACGCATCTTTTACCATGCAGTCTCATGTGCTAATCAGAAATCACTAACACAATTAAAAGTGACAAGACAACCATGGTTATACTGTTGGATTATACTGGATTTCTTCATTGAAAAAAAATGCCATTTTGAATAAAAATACCAGATGTTCTGGATATGTGCACGGTGCTACAGGGTTTTAAAAATAATATTATATATTAGTTTAAAAACAGCATCTACATGGCTACATAAAATAATAAATTGGGTATTTCATCACTCTGTTCAATTTCTTAATGTGTTTGTGTGTAAAAACAACTAAATAAGGTTCTGTAATCAGTCGGCATTGACAAGTCCAAATGTTTTATAGTGTTTGTGCGTAGCAGCGACGGCTATGATGAATATGACCGTGTTGCCATGGACGCAAAACGGGAGGGAAAAAAACCCTATAATAGAAACTGTAATATTCCGTTAATGATGCAATAATATGGTGACATTATAAATATTTAGCTATAAGCTAAAATCCACTGCTATGTAAAAAAAAATTATAATATAGTCACACTGACAGGGTGATTATATGTGTCATAAATACAAAAGGCACTTCTTTGTATTAAAAAGTTAAAATACATCAAATCAGACCGCATTAAACGGCAAATTGAGTATGAAAAGCCTCCCAAGCCATTTATAAAGTTTGGCATGCATGGCGACAATGCCACTTTCTTTCACCGCATTTTGTCCCGCATTGTTGCAACGCGGCACGATTGTGCTGCAGAATGAGCGCGGCTTAGCGTGTTATTGTGTTGCTGTAAATGCCGCTGATTACCAATAAGCGCATGGTCACACCTAGGGGTGCCGCACTCCTCCCATTCATTTCAACAGCGTCCTGAACTCTGACAGACAGCGGCAGGACCAAAAGAAGGGCGCGAGGGACACATCTTTGAGGGGGCATGGGGGTGGGGGGGGGGCGTCCACCCTCTCCGTCTCGAGCAGCTTGATCCCGTGTCACTGGAAGGGCAAGGCTTGGCTCTGCCTCCATGCGCCTTTGAGATCCAAACATTTAATTGTGGTCAATGAAAAGAGTTCAATCGAATGAATGGTGCAAGGATATGAGCGGAGGGTGGGCCTATACTTGGGAGGAATGAGTGCACATAAAAAAAAAAAAAAAATCAAAAAAAAAATCAAGAGGGAATAATGAAATTAGGGATGGGGCGAGGGGAGAAAGAGACAGCATGGCTGCAGAACTTGAAGCGCTGACCCCTATCGTCCACGGTGAAAAGCAGGAGATTAGAAAGCGTTTCATGGTAATTTCCATGGAGATTTCTGTAATTTTGCAAAAATTACTTCTTCCCGCTTTGATTTGTCCATACAACCCCCCCTACCCCCCCGCTAGCATTGTTGGGGTGGTCCGCTCCATCATGCCTCCACTCTCGCGGGCCCTTGACGGCCCCTCGCGGCGGCCTGCCGTCGTGAGATTACTGAAGCGATGCTGACGTCTCTATCAGCTCGCGCCACCGCCGTGCCCTCGCTCACCCCATTGCTTTAGCCTAGCTGCTTTCCTGCCCACCCACCGCCAACTCTCCTAGATCCCTCGGATGATGGCTTCATTGGTTGGCGGCGCGACACCCATGCAAACTTGTACACGTTCTTTTTAGCACTCCCGAGACAACCTGCACGGCGAGGAAGCCCCCCCTCCCAACTGTAGACTGCTTCACCTTTCGCTATCCCTCAGCCTCCTCTCCCTCGGCATCATCCTGGTCTGTGCTTCTGCCTGCCACATCAAAGGAGAACCGGGGGTCACGGAGCCACAGGCATGGAATATAAATGTAGCCAACTGTGTGGCAGTGTGGGAAATCAATCCTCTAAAGATAGCCCCATACTCTTCATGAACCCATCAGCCGTCGCTGATACATATAGAAACATACAGTCCTTTGTGCATTGTATAGCGACGCTCTTCTTACCTTTTTGTGTCTTCTTCGCAACTTTCCTGGTCAACTTCAGGGAATACGGTATAGAATGCTGGAAAACATGAGAGTGCCATATCCGTTAATGCAGGTTTAAACTCCATCATTGTTTTATTTACACTTAGAAGCTACTAAATTAGGCACAATTAAAGGCGATCCACAGTATTTTTGGCACTATTCTTCATATTAGCATCCCAACATGTGGTGTAAAATTATGGATCGGACTGAGCAAAGGAATGAAAAAAACTTTACCAATATAAATGTTTAATAAATGATACAAACACGTGTATACAAGGCATGGATAAAAACAAAACAAAACAGAAGCATATCCTCTGGTATGCTGCAATTCAGTCATCTATCATTATTCAATACGTTATTGCCAAGTCCGTATCCTGCATTTATTCATACAGTATACAATGTAGATCAGGTTTTTATACATTTATGTATTCATCTTTAATCTATTTATTCCACTTTATTCAGCAGGTCGTTATACGGTCAATGCATACGTCAGTGCCAAGATGAATGAGGAGACTCCCGACTGTTGTTCACTGGCAAATTTCACTTTAAAATACACTCTGACGGTACTTTAGATAAAACTGTTACCAGGTTTTGAATAAATAAATGACATGTGTTCAAGTAAGTCATTTAAAAAAAAATCCTGTATGACATTCTGACAATAGAATTGCATTTGTGTCAAAATAATTTCAAGTTTATTTAAATCATGCATACAATTAATGTGATTAATCCTAATTAATTAAAAAATAGTTTGACAGTACTAGTATTTTTTTTTAATGCCAGCTCTTTATTTTATCAGATGTTTTTCCATGTTCTCTATTCTTTCTCTCCATATTATTGAAAAAAATTAACATTTAAATACAGGAAGTCGACAAAATACAGTATCAGTATTTGCTGAGACAGAAAAAGCTCAATTAAATAGGCTCTGCTTCTTCCGACTACATTTTGGACATGTTGAGTAAATTGCGCAAGTGTAAATCTAATGTACTTCAGAGTAACTTGTTAATTATATATTAGTAATAAACTAAACCATTATGTTACCATAAAATATGGAACAACTTTACAAATGTACTAATGTTTTACTTTAATTGATAGCTGGTAGTATACAGTATGATTGCATGAAACCACCATGATAAATGTCAAGGCTGTCAAATGTTTTTTTAGTTTTTTTTAATTAATCAGTCCAACAAAATAACACACAACAATACCACAATATTACAATTCCATTACAAAACCCGGCCCAACAACATTCAGAAAAGCAATCAACAGAGCAATTGAGAAGACAAACACAAAACAATCCAAAAGTAGTCAAACAAAAATGAATACTATCAACAACACTATCAATAATAGTACGAATTCCAACATAGCAGTGATTATAAATCCCTGATTTACATTATCATCACAGCCATTTATAAAATATAAAATAAAAACATTAAAAAAATTAACACTAGTGTCACAGTGGCTTATACTTGCATCGCATCTCATAAGCTTGACAACATATTTTGTCCAATATTTTCCACAAAGATAAAATGAGTCATATTTTGCGTTCATTTAATAGTTAAAACAAATTTAAATAATGTTTATATTTATAAATCAGATTACCGTATTTTTCGGAGTATAAATCGCACCTGCCGAAAATGCATAATAAAGAAGGAAAAAAACATATATAAATCGCACTGGAGCCAAACTATGAAAAAAACTGCAACTTATTGTCCGAAAAATACGGTAATCACATTTTTGGAATTTGGATTAATCATGATTAATGACATTTTTGAATTTGGATTAATCATGAATAATGCATATAAGTGCATATTCAAAATTTGTTTAAGGAAAGAGCTAGATTAATCTAAGTGTGTTCATGCTTAATGAAATCATTATTTTGTGATTAATCACATTTGTTAACTCGTTAATTTTGACAGCCGTAATAAATATATGTTTTAGTTGCGTGCCCAGGGCTGTATATACAGATCACACACTGTGCGTAGGGCCCCATTTTACGTGAAAAAGTGCATGCAAAATGTCAATTAATGAATGTCTGGGCGCTCCTATTCCTAGCGGTTTCCTGCTCCATCACAGTTAAGATTGTAATGGTAAATCTGGGGCACTGAGTTAGTGCTGGTCTTGAAAGGCAGTGGTACTGAATTCCAAAACTGGTTGGAGTTGTGTTAGGAAAGTTGCTGAAAATATCGTTTATGTTGAATTGTTTTTTTTGCCCTCCAAAAATGTTGTTTACAGACATGCATCAAATTAAATTCAAGTTTAATTTAAAAAGTGTAAACATTGTTTACCATTAAAAAATAATAACAATGAAATATTTGTTTAATGTAAAATGTTGCTTAGGGTCCCAATTTAGTGTGTTAATCAAAAACTCGAAAAAAAAATAATATTTTAACTTTTTAATCCAGCCCTTTTAATACATACATTTTCACGTCCATGCAGGGTTTGGAAAATTAAGATCAGAACCCAAAATATAATGTGTTACTGATAATTCTGCAGAACGTTGCATGGAAATGTGTATGTCATGTTTGAAGTGACAATGTGATGAATGTCTGTAAAGTTCTTCATCATTAGTTTACTTAATATTGTGGTCATACCAGATGTTGAGCTTTTGCACGCTCTTGAATAAGGTTTAACCGGTGCTGTATTTTAGTATGTTCTTTGGGTGTGTTTCCACTGTGGGAACATGTGTGTGTCCATGTGTGTCCAAGTATGTAAACATTTTTCGTTGGAGGTCTTTTTTCACACCAGCATAAACCGAAGATGCTTCCTGAAATTTGTCATATAAATTTAACTTTGACACCTGACAAGCAGATAGTGGTGTGGGAAGAACACAAAAATACCGTTCACCGACCTCCCGGAAGATGTGGCAAATTGCAACACCGTTCAGAAATGAAGGAGGAAAGCGACACAGAGTGGGCTTGGATTGGCGAGCGAGTCAAACGCTCTGGATGTCATTGTCTACATTAATGACAAGAGATGCCACGCAGGCTGCCGCACTTGACTGACACTGTGTTTTGTGCAGTGTGACAGGGCTTGTAAATGCTAACTCCCTATGGCTGCATCTCCCAGCCCGCTGGAACAAACGCCTCGTGGTGCCGAGGCGCTACACTCTGACACTCTGCGGTGATGATACATGTCACCCTCGTCTCGGGGCACAACGTTTACCGGACTATATTAACCTCTGCGCAAGTAAGTCGACCCGTCACCGCCGACTTTTAACAATTAAATTTGAACACAAACTAACAAATTGTATTCCTCCACAGACGTGTGTCAGGAAGGGAAGAGGGGCTTTTAAAATCACTTTGTGCAAACCACACGCCGACAAGCATCATCTTGAAGTGTCTCGACCACAAAAGGCTCCACACACCACGATATGGAAGATGTGTGTTCAGCACAAGGCTAATGCACTTACAGTCTGCCACAGCTCATATACACTACAGCCACACAATGGGCGCCATATGGGTTTTTCCATGCTTTCAGAAAACACAAGAGTTTCCCGGTCGGTTAGCATCTTCCCGAAACAGACTCTTGTTCCCAGTGTGTTGTCGTTTATTACAGTACTGAGGGGTAGGGATGTAACGATAAATACTAAGGATAACTGCAGTAAAACTTCTGATGATTATCGTATTTTTCGGACTATAAGTCGCAGTTTTTTTCGTAGTTTGGCCGGGCTCCAGTGCGATTTATATATGTTTTTTTCCTTCTTTATTATGCATTTTCGGCAGGTGCGACTTATACTCCGGTGCGACTTATACTCCGAAAAATACGGTAGTAGTATCGTTTTAAAATAAAATGATCGAAAAACCGTGATTGATAGCCGCACTTTGAATAACTTAAAGACCAACTAAGGCTCAGCTAGCCGAAATGTTAACATGAATAGAAGACTTATCGTTTGTCGTTTGTTAAATACTTAATTCACAAAATAGCTCAAAATGTTTTGGGTAGATTTTGACAAATCTTTTGATGATGCGGATAATTTTTATGTTACCTTACGAGGCTCTACCTCTGTGTCTGTATGCTCGCATCCCCGCCTCCATCTACTACAAATGTAACGATAACCGTTATTAATGATGAACCGCGTTAAAACTCCCGACGTTTAAAAAAACAAAAAACAGGATGGACAACTGTGCTTTGATAAACTCGCTGACTGGCTTGCGCTAGCTTGCTTGATTGATTGATTGATTGAGACTTTTATTAGTAGGTTGCACAGGGAAGTACATATTCCGTACAATTGACCACTAAAAGGTAACACCCGAATAAGTTTTTCAACTTGTTTAAGTTGAGGTCCACTAAATTGATTCATGATACAGATATATACTATCATCATAATAACGTCATCACACAAGTCAATCATCAGGGTGTATACATTGAATTATTTACATTATTTACAATCCGGGGTGTGGAGGGGGGGGGTAGGGGGTAGGTTTGGTTGTTACCATAATTACAGTCAACAATTGAGAACAGAGAAAGAGAGAGAGAGAGAGATCAGAAGGCATAAGAAAAAGTATCTACATTTGATTATTTACCTTTGATTATTAACAGTCCGGGGAGGGTGTTAGTTTAGGGTTGAAGTTGCCTGGAGGTGTACTTTTATTGCGGTTTTGAAGGAGGATAGAGATGCCCTTTCTTGTATACCTGTTGGGAGCGCATTCCACATTGATGTGGCATAGAAAGAGAATGAGTTAAGACCTTTGTTAGATCGGAATCTGGGTTTAACGTGGTTAGTGGAGCTCCCCCTGGTGTTGTGGTTATGGCGGTCATTTACGTTAAGGAAGTAGTTTGACATGCTAACCTAAGTGTTCTTTTTTCCTTCCATTTATTCATTTATTTCAGGCAATGACATAAGAAAAAAGTACACGGTAGACAACACGTAATAACATAAATTAATGTAATGTACAGTATGTAAGGGTGTAACGGTACACAAAAATTTCGGTTCGGTACGTACCTCGGTTTAGAGGTCACCGTTCGGTTCATTTTCGGTACAGTAGGAAAACCACAAAATATACATTTTCTGGTTATTTATTTACCAAAATGTGTAAACAATGGCTTTACCCTTTTAACATAACATTAACATACATATACACACAGGGTCGATTGCCAGGGTTAATGCAGTCAACATATATAAAATAAAAACTAAATAAGATAAGGCTCAGAATTGGTTTCTTAACAAAACCTTTCTACATATAAAGTGCAACATTTCCACATATAAAGTGCAACATTAAACTGCTTCAAGTTGTTGCTCAGATTAAATAAAATGACAAAATGTTTCTTCTACATACAAAAAGTGCAACATTAAACAGTTTCAAGTCAACTCAGCCTCAGATTAACTTTTGTTTTTCCCCCCCCCCAGCCTTTAACCCTGGTGACTTTCACTCAATTTTCATGTTTTTTGCCAGAAAAATCAGTTTATCCACATTGTCTGCAGAAAGAGCAGACCTGCTTGCAGTTAAAATGTCTCCAGCTGTGGAAAACACCCTTTCACTGGGCATGGAGCTAGCAGGTATGGCGACGTAGTGCCTGTCTAACTTGGCAGTAAGAGGATATATGGGCTCATTGTTCTTCCACCATAGAAGTGGGTCAAAATCTAGTTTTTAATGCAATATGGTCTTAAATCTGCTGCTATAAAAACACCAACGGCATTTGTTATTGCTTTAGCCCTGCCTGACTCGCCGAGGTGAAGCTGCTTGAATGCGGTGGGAGCTGTATTTGTTCGTCTTTCTCTTCGTTGAAGCTATGTTATCCATTGTTGTATCGCACTGTGAAGCCGAAATGTTCCCAAACGGGAGATCTTAACGAGGCAGGAGGGTCTTCCAGCTCTGGCTTTTGCATGTTGTAGTAGCCTGGTCATTGCTAGCATGCCGTGTGTTGTGCCTCAGTGTGCATTGTTTACACAACGTGCGGTGCACTACTCAATAAGTCCGTGTGGAAACTCGTTCGTTACACCTCCGAACCGAACCGAACCCCCCGTACCGAAATGGTTCAATACAAATACACGTACCGTAACACCCTTAACAGTATGTAAGCATGATGGTCCAGTTTTGCCTGAAAGGGAGTGGGAAGAAGATAACTTATGTTGACATAAATACGAGACACATTAACGTTTTTCCCCATAAAGAAAATGCCATACCCCAATCGAAACTTATATTAACACATTACTGTTTAAGAAATTAAAATATGTAATTGTACACATTGAACCTACAGGCTGTGCTGTCCCATTCAGAAAAATATGACACAAAAGGTGTTGTATTTTTTTTCCCCCCAATTTAAAGACGAAACTGTGTACAACAAAAATTGGACTAAAGTGACGTAGCATAATCGGACGTGAACTAAAGTGAAGACTCAATTTGCCTTAATCAATTAAAAAAAATTAAAAACGTTTACAAATTAAAATGGAAAAGCGTAAACATTTAAACTAATAAAACTATGGCTCTTAAAAATCCAAAACAATATCCAATGTACCCTTTGCCAAGAAAGTATAATGTGTGTAAACTTTTGTTATAATTCTTTGTTAATATATTTTAGTGTGAATAATGAATAAATACGTTAAGAGCATATTCAGCATTACCGCGATAATGGTAACCGACTAACCGTGATCATTTTGTTGACAATAACCGTGATATGAAATGTTTGTATTGTTACAGCCCTACTAAAAGAGCATTAGGTCCACCTTAAAAAGATAAATTAGTAACCTTCCACTTGCACAATTCAGCATGTCTGAAAATGAGTAGAAAGAAACAAAGCCAATCCTATACTTTCTCCATGGCTCAGCAATTAGTGATAGTTTGTTCACTTACTGTGTTTGAATTGTAAGTAAAAGACAAATGACAAAACATTTAAGAAGAAAAATGTAAAGATACTTAGATAAATGTCAGGCTAGTCATTTAATTAGTCTTGGTGCTAAAAATAGGGTGGGAGTAGGGCCGCAGCAACTGATTATTTTAGTTTTAATTGTTTGATAATTGGATAAAACACTTTTTTACAGCATCAATGTGCATTTTAGGGAAAATGGTTGAATGATGTTTCCTCCTTGGAATAACTTGTATTCTTTGTTTCTGAAAAAAGTGCATCAACAACATTAAAATTAACATTAAAAAAGTGCACATAAAAAAACAAAACAAACAAAGCTCTTTATTTCGCCACAACTTGGGTCATGACACCGACACACCACAGCTCTCATGTGCTTTCTACAGCAGCGGTTGTGCGAAAACTATGCCTGTGTATTTAAAGTTCCGGGAACTCCATGCGATTCGGAAGTTAACAAGTGTCATTAATTACACAAACGATTAATCGAAGCAACATAATATAAATCAAAGTTGTTTTCTAATTGAATTAATCGACTTAATCAATTAACTGTTGCAGCCCAAGGTGCAAGTATTATGTATAGTTCTTATTTAGTACATATGCTCTGCAATATGTTGAAATGTGTACTTTACCAACATAGGCAAGGTAATAGTCATTGACGAAAACAGGTGCAATTTGCTGAAAAAGGGCTTAAAATTGCAAAGGACTTCCTGATGTAATACATTTTACAATACTTGAGTCAAGACCATACATATCGCATTATGATACATTCTACATCGTTCACAGATACAAATCTGAAAAACAGCTTAAATACAAGTTGTATATTCTGTATGGACACTAGATGACAATAATTAATTAGAAAACTGTGTTTAAAAAAAACTATTTAAATGATCAATTTCCAAAATCAATATATTGTAAGAAAACACATTGCGATATATGTTGCTGTATTGATATTTTTCCGCAGCTTTATTGTAAACATCAGTTAAAGATCGTCCATATCAGTCATTATGTTTCCAAGCACAAAATTAGCCCGATTTCTCAACTAGTTTGTTGTTTTCACACCTACATGTGAAGTCCCAGTGTCCATACACTCTCTTGAATGCAATGTTTAGTCAAACGCTGTGTGCCTTTAAGCGCGTATAAACGTATTGCTTTGCTGGTTGACCTATAATGTCACACTAGGCATCGGTGGCTGTGTAGTACCTGATGTCAGCTGTAATATTGGCACATATTACAAATATGTGGATTTTAAATAGCAGACAGCATCTAGAAATGATCTTGGACTGCGCTACGTACATGACACTACTGACACTACTACCAAGAATGTATCAGAGTGGATGCAGGTCCGAAGCAAAGAAAAACTGGTGGCAGGGAGTTTTTTCAAAGGAATTTTTCGTACGGAGATTAATGGACACAAAACTCTCGAATGTCTCGTAGTTCATTCAAAAGGCTCGGTGGATGGATGGAAGAAGTTTTCAATCCGAAGAAAAAGACAATTCGTGTTCCCGCCGATACCACTCCAGATAAAGGTTGCTATTGTTCTGGACTACTGTCTTGCCAGTTGTGTGAAATACAGAGTTATTGCTAAACAGTTTGGAGTGCACAAATTGTCTACGCTTCATTCTTTACCTGCTTCATTCTTTTCGATCTCATTCATATTTCGTTCGGGAGTTTGAATGAAGCCAGCATATCCTAAGCGACCTTCTTAAATTAATGTCAGTTTTTTTTTTCCTCCCCCGATGCACTTTAAAAAGTGCTGTTCTTTTAATTTGTAAAGCAAATAAGCAGTCTCCTCTTGATTACAATTGTTCATTATGTTTTGTTTTTTTAATGATAACTGCTTCCAGGTTGTATCCAGCATGTTTAGACTGGCGCATGCACGATACGAAGGGTCCCCTACGGCGGTCGAGAGATCTGGTTTTCAATCGCATAATCCAGGTGTGTTAATCCGATTTTTCAAAAACCAAACACAAAAAGATTAAGGTGTTTCCATGGGTTGTTGTATGCTTATTTAGAGCCGAAATATTTGAGAAATCAGACTTATTTAGTGCGTGGACACGTACTGAGTCTATCTGAACCATTGTTGGGTCGCCAAAAAATATCTGTTTCTCGGTTGTGGTCCATATGGGCGGCCACAGCGGTACTCAGTTGGAATACACATGCATTAATCAGTTGATTTAGGGACAAATAATAAACTCAAACAAACAGAAGAAGTCTGGAGCAAAAATCATGGGGAAATCTCAAAAGCGCAAAAATATGATTAATAATTGTATGTAAATAGGTTTTTTTAAGAGTGCCTTGTTTGCAGTATATTTGATTAGTATTGTTTGTAATCAGCCTGACCTTATCCTTGTTTCGGCATGTTGTATGTTCTGATGTATGTGTTAAATAATTAACACATGGTTTCATATCATTTGATAAGGTTTAGATCGTTTGTACTGTAAGTAGGTTAAACACAATAATTGAATAAAAGAGTAAAATCATGACCAGGATGTCATAATTTGAATGGGCCACTGTACTGAAAAAAATGGGCCTTCAAGGTCAAAAATGTTAAAGCAGCACTAAGTAACTTTTCAAACTTCATGAAATATTTGCAAAACTTTTGAGATGATACATGGACTTATCAAGTAGTTAAATGACACCTCTGTCATGGCTTGAGGGGGTCTGTATCGATTTTACTGGCACTTAGCAACTTTGAGGGTGGCAGGAACCCTGCCACACAAAAAACTACAAAAGTGCTGACTTGCTTTACGGCATACGCGTCATTCCCCCTTTTCCAATTCGTTAGAAGGACGGAAGTTGATCCGAACGTCTACATGTAATTACTGCCATCATGGCCAAAGCTGCAAAACACACAAAAAAAATGCAAAGTTTTGTCTGAGGAGACAAAAAAAGGGAGGCTACCCGGATAAAAGGACAGTCAAGGATCAACATTGGCCCGGCTTTCACTCGCTGGCATGAGCTCAAAGACGAGGAGAGAATTTCGACCGAAGCTGCCTTGGCTTTGTTCATGCTAAACTAGTAAATTACTTTTGATGCTCAAATCAAAATCACAATGCTAATGTTAATTGGAAATTTGCATGGTAACAATAAATAGCCACCAGCTCGATAGTTTGCAACTCAAAAGTACTGTCTAAAGAAAAAACAATGCCATGACTGTAAACCGCAAATATAGAGTTTGAGTAAAATATGTAGGTTCCTACTATGGAAAGGGTTAACCCAGTCATACTGAATCCTTGTGGTATTATCATATCAGTTTGTATGTACGTGACAGTATGCGCTGGTGCTCATGGGAAATGCGGTCTTCCTTCTGGCAAAACACTACCACTTTGGTCCACTGGCACCGCCAAAATCGACCAAAACTGAAAGTTCTTAAGTGGGGCTTTAAGAACCTCTGCTCTACAGGCAACACTAAAACATGAGTTTGTTGTATTGCAGCAATTAGATTTACAAGGTGAAACTAATATATGACAAGCTTATAACATGCAACTCAAGATATTTCAGGCCTCATTTTGACATTTTGATAATTACTGTCTTTGAAAAACTTGGTTTCAAAAACTGTCAGCCATGATCATCAAAATTATGACAAATAAAGGCTTGACATTTCTCACTTTGAATCAATCAATCAATCAATGTTTATTTATATAGCCCTAAATCACAAGTGTCTCAAAGGGCTGCACAAGCCACAACGATATCCTCGGTACAGAGCCCACATAAGGGCAAGGAAAAACTCACCCCAGTGGGACGTCGATGTGAATGACTATGAGAAACCTTGGAGAGGACCGCATATGTGGGTAACCCTCCCCTCTAATGTAATATGTGTTGACATATTAGTTTCACATTTGACGTTGAATTACTGACATTAATTAACTTTTGCACAATATATTTTATATGACGTGAGGGCTCTGGTGCATTACAGCCACCGTGAAGAGATGCAATTGCAAAAATAGTAGGAATAACATGAGAAAGTTGTCATATTAATCAGGTAACTGTAGGTTTTTGTCGGGCCAGTGCGAAGATGAGTGAGGAGACTTTAACTAGTGTGCTCGCTGGCAAATTTAACTTCAAAATACCCCCCCTGAGTAGACTTCAGATCAGTAGTAGTTCTGTCAAACTTTGTCTTAGTACCACCTCAGAAAACACTTGGCTCTTCAGGTACCACCATAATGACCAACATTTAAGAGGGATAATTGTTTTTGGTGCTAAAAAGAAAGGTTTAAAGTTATCCAACACCTTCAATCACGGTCCCTGAAAACCTCAAATAAAGCCAGAAATCTTGGGGTTATTTTAGATTCTGATTTACATTTTGACAGTCACATCAAATCAGTAACAAAATCGGCCTACTATCACCTCAAGAATGTAACAAGACTTAGAGGGCTCATGTCAGCTCAAGACTTAGAAAAACGTGTACATGCCTTTATTACCAGTAGGCTAGACTATTGTAATGGTCTCCTTGCAGATCTTCCCCCAAAAAACTGTCAGGCAGCTACAGCTTGTTCAGAACGCTGCTGCTAGCGTTCTAACAAAGACCAAAAAATGTGAGCACATTACACCAATTCTTAAATCCTTACATTGGCTCCCTGTACATCAGAGAATTGATTTCAAAATCCTCCTGCTCACATATAAATCACTACATGGTCTAGGGCCGAAGTATATCACTGATATGCTCCCACTATATAAGCCCTCTCGATCACTAAGATCTTCTGAGACCAATCTGTTAGCGGTTCCGAGAGTAAACTCAAATCAAGGGAGAGCATCATTCAGTCACTATGCAACAAATAGCTGGAATAAACTTCCTGAATATGTCAGACTTTCCCCAACTCTGACTACTTTTAAAACTGGACTGAAAACTTATGTTCACCTTAGCTTTCAGCTAAATCTTTTAATCGTTTAACTTTTAACGTCCGCACTGTTTTTATATTTATTGTCTGCATTTTAATTTTGCTTTTATTTTCTTTCATTTCACTTTGTTGTCTGTGAAGCACTTTGAGTCTGCCTTGTGTATGAAAAGTGCTATACAAATAAAGTTGCCTTGCCTTGCCTTAAATACAGTAGCGTAATAGGCTTAAGTATTTATAAAAAAAACAGAAGTTTTATTTAACAAGTAAATGCCGACTGTAACATTCCACACAGTTTGACCAGTAACACTGTATTTAAATATTTAACAAAGTGATTATTTGGCATACCACTAGATAGAGCCCGTGGTACGCATCCACAGTTTGCGAATCACTGTTTTATATAACTGTTTACAAGTGCTGAACACGAAAAAGGACGTGCATTTAGGTAAAACACTTAAAAATGTTCCTGTATGACATTCTGACAATAAAATTGCATTTGTGGCCAACCATTGTGGACTTTTTTTTAGTTAATTTAATTTATACAAACAATTAATAACCTGTAATGAAATGTGTTATAATCTGATTTTAAAAAAATAATCATTTGACAGCATTAATTATAATATAACCAATATGATATATTATTGATAAATTTTGTTTTACAAAATTACTTCTTTAATTTCATATTTATACTTGTAAACTATCTTTGTAGCTGATAAACACCTCTGGAACAACAATTGGATTTTAGTCCAAGAAGTGCACAAATGATAGCAGGCACAAACTAGTAAAAGTTGATAAGTGTTTCATCTTTTTCTTCACGATACATTTTGTGGCTGACAATGAAAGCGCCCGCAGCCCCAAAAGAGTACACTGCGGCCGCGCGAGAGGAGTTGCTCTGTAGGCTGCAGGGCTGGACAGTGCGGTGTACTCTTCCCCCCCGCCGTCTAATGCCCTGCCCATTGATCTTTCCCGTAACTACAGCTCCCCACAGAAACCCACACAATCTGTGCAGAGGAGTGCTCCTAGGCACCCCCCACTTCAAAGGTGCATATTTACTCTTAGAAATTTAGAGAAAGTGCAGCTGTGGATGCATCCTGCAACCTCAATCAATGATAGGGCTGTGCCTCCTGACCCTCCCCCCTTGCTGGCTAATAAAGTGCTTCTTAGGCTCAGTGGTTTCCCTCTGCGAGTCTTATGGGCTCGGTCCAAACTAGCACTTAGCGTTGTTTCCATTGTCCATTGCCTTCTTAAAATTGATTTCGCAAAATATTGTGTTGTAGATGGCAAAATGTATTTTCATTTTCAAATTTGGTGAAAAATAACAATTGATTATCAATGCAATTTAGATGACAGGAACTACTTAGTTTTTGCAGGGATCAGAAAACCTAATTTAATGCATTTTCATGCAACTTAAAGCAATTGTAATGCTGCTGATGTCCTACTGTAGATTGTTATTATATATAGTGGAAAACATACTGTACAATTGTCTGTAAAAACAAAATTGGACGCATTTGACAATAAAACTGTTGAATTGGAAGTAAACCTTTCAAATGCAATAAACATAGTTTTCATTAATGTAGTACTTTAATCAATATATTTAGAATGTCAATAACTTAATTATCCTAAATAGGTAAACAAAGATCAAAATAAAAAGGACTCAATATAAATTGCAGTTCGATTAATATTGAACATTTTGAAGTGATGTTTTTTCCCAAATTGGAAAATCTGGTTTAGGTTGTTGGTTTTGCTGTCTTTTTTGTTGCCAATTGCAATTGTATGATTTTTTCTTTGTTTTATGCCTCTGGACATCGTATTTATTGCTTTTTAATGAAATTTAAGGCTTTAATTTTCACAAAATCCGTTTACTGATGTAATGCTTTTTATGATCCGTGGAAACCATGTTAAGTGTGTTTTGTCTAAATTGTACAATAAAATGCTTTAAAGGAGGAACAAGCATTCTTGTTCGTCATAAGACAGCAAATTAGTTGAGACTAAACCAACAGCACCTCTGCTGGTTACAAACAAGTAGTGCACCTTAGTTTGCTACCATTTCTTTCTTCATCAATATACCAAAAATACCCTCATTACTTTATTGTTTTGGTCTTACTATACTACTTTTTTTGTACAATAAAAAACAACAACATTGTTTTCAAAATGATAATTACATCGTGTTGTTTGTGCCAATACAAGGGTCTTCATAATACAACACATCTTGGGGTAATTATCAAACTTATTTTTGAATTTTTAAATACATATATGAAAAATGTGGGTTGATTGGCTTTTTCAAAAATTCACAAATGTGATTGTTCTGTTTTGTTTTATTGTCTTTGACATAAAAACAGGAATAGACACATCTTTCAAGCAGAGAAGGTGATGATAATTATTATGCTTTAAAAATGGCAGTAGCTGAAAATGCTTTTTTTCAAAACACTTGTAATTAAGTGCAAGGATATTTTAATTAGAGTTTATTCAAATCAACTCTTTCCTGTTGCAGGTGTTTCCTCTTGGCAGCAATGTCAGTTTGCTCGGCCCGAACTAGCGTTTGGGTGTGTTTCCATTGTCTGCCTTCTTAAAATTGATAGGGAACAATAGTGTTGTGCTGCAGATGACAAAATTAATTCAAATTGGGAGAGGCATATGACCCAAATTCAAAATTGACATCCACTGTAATGATACCAAGTATAAGATTGTATCTAGGCGATACTACTATGATTATATCGATATTTTTTATCGTCACAAAATTTCGTCTTTTTTTTTTTAAATTCATATGTTTATAAACTCAGGAAATACGTCCCTGGACACATGAGGACTTTGAATTTGACCAATGCATGACCCTGTAACTACTTGGTATCAGATCGATACCTAAATTTGTGGTATCATCCAAAACTAATGTAAAGTATCAAACAACAGAAGAATAAGTGATTATTACATTTGAACAGAAGTGTAGATAGAACACGTTAAAACACAAAATAACCAGATAACAGTAAATGAACAAGGGGATTAATAATCAATTTTTACAGTTTGTCCCTCATAATGTTGACAAAATAATAGAATGATAAATGACAAAATAGGTTATTGCATACGTCAGCAGACTAATTAGGAGTCTTTGTTTGTTTACTTCCCGTACTATTAAAAGACAAGTTGTCTAGTATGTTCACTATTTTATTTAATGCCAAAATTGTTCTTCGATTGCAATAAGAAACATATGTTTAATGTACCGTAAGGTTTGTTGTTAAAATAAAGTCAATAATACAATTTTTTTGTGGTGCCCTTTATTTAGAAAAGTATCGAAAAGTATCGAAATACATTTTGGTACCGGTTCCAAAATATCGGTAACGAGACAACTCTCGTGTGGCGTCAACTGTGGTGGCAGTTTTGTGTGTTTGCATCCACTGTATTTGTAATCACTGTTGCGATGAGGTGGCGACTTGTCCAGGGTTTACCCCGCCTTCCGCCCAAGTGCAGCTGGGATAGGCTTCAGCATCCCCTGTGACCCCACGAGGGACAAGCGGTAGAAAATGGATAGATGTACGTATGTATAACTCATTATGTATTATTCTAACTGACCTTTTTTTTTTGCAACATACTAAGTGAATGTGTACTTTTGTACTTATTTTCACATATTTCTGCACAATAACTCGGATATGGTAACACTAGTGAGCAGTAGAAAATATGGAGTGATTTTTGGTCCAGAACATATTTTGCTTTATTCATTGACATATTTCTTGCCACTTTGTTGTATATTTTTTTATGAGATTTCAAGTTCATTTTCTCATTTATTATAACACCCAAAATATGGTTTACCTTACTCTTTCAATGTCTGTTTATTTGTACTTGGCTTTCTCTTCTGCTGTTACAGAACTATATTATTTTAGTTTGACTGAGATTCAAAGATAGTCTCTTTTGTTTTTCAAACCATCTCTTAAATGTATTAATTTATTCTGTTAATATTTGTATTAGCTTCTGTGTTCTCTTCTGAACAAAACGTGTGTCATGTGTTTACCTGGCACAGGACGCTGTAATCGGTGGCTCTCCAGCGTTCATAATAAAACAATTTTCAAATTTCTAAATACATATGAAAAAATGGCTTTAATTGGCTTTTTAATGAAAATTCATAAATGCGGTCGGTTTGTTTTGTTTTATAGTCTTTGACATTAAAAAAAAAAAAAAAAAAAAAAAAAAAAATGGGCGGACACATCTTTCATGCTGAGATGGTGATTAATATGCTTTAAAAATGTCAAGAGCTGAAAATGCTTTCTTTCAAACTACTTGTAATTAAGCAGAAGGATATTTTAATTGGATTTCATTTAAGCCACTCTTTCCTGTTGCAGGTCTTTCTCTTTGCAGCTATGTCAGTTTGCGCGGCCCAAACTAGCACCCTAGTTTGTTTCCGTTGTCTGCCTTCTTAGAACTGATTGAGAAAAATATTGTCCTGTTTAAATGGCAAATTGTATTCAAATTGGGAGGACCCGAATTGCAAATTGCCAAAACATAATTGATCAATAACGTATTTTATATACTTGGTAAAGTGTGTTTTTCTAAAGTATTCCAATTGTTTGTTGTTGTCGATTAAGAATGTAATGCTTTAAGAAGAACAAACATTATTGGTCGTCATTAGAAAGCAAATTAGTTAAGAGTAAAGGTAAGTAGTGCACTTCATTCTGCTACCATTTCTTTCTTCATCAACAAACCAAAAATACCCTCATAATTTACTTGTTTTGGTCTTTTTACACAACTGTTTATTTAATTTTAATGGACTGGACAGTAAAACTAACCATTATGTGTGTCTTTTTTTAAATACCGTATTTTCTGGACTATAGAGCGCACCGGTATTTAAGCCATACCCACCGATTTTTTAAAGAAAATTTGTACATGTATTAGACGCATCAGACTTTAAGATGCAGATATATACCGATATGAAAGATTTTGTAAATGTTTATTTACATATACTGCAGGCCAAAAGTTTGGACACACCTTCTCATTCAATGTGTTTTCTTTATTTTCATGACCATTGTAGATTGTCACTGAAGGCATCAAAACTATTAATGAACACATGTGGAGTTATGTAATTAACAAAAAAAGGTGAAATAACTGAAAACATGTTTTATATTCTCGTTTCTTCAAAATAGCCACCCTTTGCTTTGCACACTCTTGGCATTCTCTCGATGAGCTTCAAGAGGTAGTCACCTGAAATGGTTTTCACTTCACATGTGTGCTTGAAGCTCATCGAGAGAATGCCAAGAGTGAGCAAAGCAGTAATCAGAGCAAAGGGTGGCTATTTTGAAGAAACTAGAATATAAAACATGTTTTCAGTTATTTCACCTTTTTTGTTAAGTACATAACTCCACATGTATTCATTCATACTGTTGATTCATTCAGTGACAATCTTCAATAGTCTACAATCTAATCTACAATAATATATAATAGTCATGAAAATAAAGAAAACACATTGAATGAGGAGAAGGTGTGTCCAAACTTTTGGCCTGTACTCTACCTTCAATGTTTCTAAACGGTGCCTGTCGCATGGCAGTGAAAGAGCTGATCAAACAAAACAGAAGTCATCGTCATGGACCCACTAGCTGTGGAGACTCGCTCTGCAATCAGCTAAAGCGACTCAATAACTCCACGGTGACGTTTTGGTCAATTTACAAAACTAAAACAATACAAAAAGAATGCCATTTTCTAAAGGCCTTAGTGGCCACATATGTGGACAGCACCTTTTAACTCTTATTCCCAAAATTGTGTACACTACTGAATTGGGGTCTTATGCCGACATATGGACACTTATACTGCTATCTGGTGGTGTCAGAAGAGTATAACATACAAAGGAATTTGGAAAAAAAATGCAAAAATAAATATCAGCATGTCACTACACATGAAGTACACGTTTGTGTACTTATGGACTATACATCATGTCAAAAGATGATTTTTAGTTTTTATTCTAATTAGGGTCCAATAAGCCCAAATAGCAAAGAGACATAAAAAAGCATGTAAACAAACAGCTTGGGCCTTGGTTAACACTAACAGACAGTTAGTTATAAATGGGTTAGCATATTTGTTGATGTTTAACAACGCTTGATTACAATACGATAGTATGAATGCATGAAAACACTCCTACAGACATATGGGACGGTTTAGTAAGTATAAACAGTTTTAGTTACGATATATTGTAAAACTTACAAATGTTGCTTTGGCGTGATGAATGAAGAATCATTTCGAGCAGAAACACTATGGACATTTGTACTTCCGGTTGAAAGGGCAAAACAAGAAATACATTTTTACCGGCAGCACCTGTAGTGAGCAAACTCATCCAAAAGATGGCGCCATAGCACAAACTAGGTCGGTGTTCTATGAAAACTATTTGTTGAATACAAAATATTACAGCAATTATGAATAAGCTGCACGGTTATAAAATATAGTAAATACATCTGTATTGTTTGAGGCGATGCAACTGTATTCACAATAAAACACATTTTTGGGTAATTAACTATTTTTAAATTTCTACTTACAGATATGATTAAAAGGCTTTAACTGGCTTTTCTCGAAAAATTCACAAATGCGGTCGGTCTGTTTTGTTTTATTGTCTTCACCTAAAAAAAAGGAAAGGGCGGACATATCTTTCATGCTGAAATGGTGATGATAATTATTATGCTTTAAAAATGTCAGTAGCTGAAAATGCTTTCTTTCAAAGTACTTGTAATTAAGCACGAGGATACTTTAATTAGAGTTGATTCAAGCCACTCTTTCCTGTTGCAGGTCCTTCTCTTTGCAGCAATTAGAAATATAAATGTCAGCTGTGATTTTCATTTTCCGTCTTAACTTCACTTTAATGCAATCTTTAAAGTGTCCCAGTGGGAGCTGTATTTGGGGGATAAAAATGACATTTGAAACTGTACTGTGTTCATTTAGTACTTAGCAGGGAACTTTAAAAAAAAAAAAGGAAACTTGAACGCATTACCAGTGATTGTTGTAAGAGAATCCTTGCCGGTAAAACAGTGAGGGGGAGGATGCCATTATTCCTAACTTGTTTGCACTCCGAAAGATAAATCCTCTTCTCTCCCTTGCACATACTACAAGTCTCACTCGGTGGCTCTCTAACATGTTGACAGCACTTTGTTAGGAGATATCAGCTTGCAGCGAGCAGACCGAGAGGGAGAGAGGGATGTGGTAATCATCTCTATCTCCGGCTCCTTGGCAGCCCACCCCCCAGGCCCCCGCATGCTGGCAGACATTTGCCATTGAGCGGCTGTCAGGCAGAAAGGGTGTGGGGATATGGGATCGGGCTAGACGCAGTTCACGGTCGTTTCTTTCCAAAAGCCACTGAAGCTAAAAAGCTTAAGTGGTGTCCGATCTACCTGCACTGGTGGTTCTGACACACGGCAACGCTAACAAGGAGACCACCGGTTAAGAGTCAAAGTCGATTACGCCTCCCCGGTGGGTTTGGTTTAGCAACCGCCAAGCTTGTTGTTTTAACCCCTTCTAACAGGAAAGTTGTTCAGCAGGTGTGGGCAGTAAATGGTAGAGTTTTTATTAGGAGTTAAAACTGTCAAATAACCTCTATTAATGTCAGGAGAAATTATAAATAGGAATTCCTCCAAAACACCACAACCATAGCAGTTTGAACCAAGGGCACATGCATTGTTAATTTTTTGTCAGATTTTTCAAAACAACACAGAACAAATGATGTGATGGACAGAAGTTAACTGCCTTGCAATAGTCACGTGTCCACTGCGTAAACAAAACAGTTCAGCCTTTGTGATTATACGTAATCTATAGGGGTGTAACGATTGATCAATATATCGATTTATATTCCTAAATGTCAAACATATCAATATGTGCTCGACAAGTTTGCCTTCCGAAGGGTAGGTATCGATCTAAGATCGTTTTAAAGGGGAATAGGTCTAGAAAAAGGAAGACATTAGATTTTTTTAATGGGAAACTGCACTTTTTTTGGCATTTTGCCTAACGTGCACAAACATTATGAGACAAAAAGACAAAAGTTTTTGGGTTTTTTTTTGCATTCTAACATGTAAAAATCAGCTCGCTCTTGGTGGCAGGCAAATCCAGCTAATGTGAGCAATCAATTCTACATCTAAAGCACTTTAAAAATGCATTCAAAAACCGTCACCAATACTTCATTTACATTCCGTAACCTGTATAATGATCAAGCTCTAGCAACATTGTTATGGTAATAGCGAACACTGAGGAACTCTTTTTCTATCCTAGTAACACATCAGCATGCTTCGGTATTAGCCGTAAAACCTTGGTAAGGAAATAGATAAGCCAGCTTCTACGTCAGCACAAAACGCGTTTGAGTTTGTAATGCACAACCCTGCGATAGGACAACAATCTGTACTTACTGAAAAACATGAATAATCATATTACAGTACCTGTAAAGTATTATTTCATGTTTTGTTTGTACACAGCTAGCCAGACAACATATGCACGATAGTTGTAATAACATGCAAGACACGCTGTGTGTATTATGTACACTATTAAAGTGTGACTCACTCGACGGACAGTTGTGCGTTTCGTCCAGCTGGCCAGGGAAGTTTTTTTCTCGGTTTATTTGGGTAAGCATTCCATTTATGTCAAAATAGCATGTGCCAAGTTTCACATTTACAGCTCCAACCTCACACTCTCGGCTTCTGTCTGCTCCAACGTTTCACACTTCTTTTGTGCTCGCTTCTAGAAGCAGTAGTTCATCCTCAGTATATTCAGCTTCAAAAAGATAAGGTTGTGAATCCTCAAATTTTTCCAAAAATAGCCGTCTTTTTTACCAAGTCTGCCACGATTAGAAAACACTCTCGCGTTTGTTTCTGGAAGTACGACAGACAATTGTTGCCAGAAGTCGGAAGTGCGCTGCTATGGAAACGGAAATAAATGCGGCAAGGAATTAGTTCCGGCAATGATTAAAATGACCAATATACGGTTAATATTGAATAAATGACATATTGTTATGAAGGTGTCTGTTACTACATTATGTATATATACTTGCAGTGTGTATATAAAATGTTGATGGAGGGATTTGAAGGCTACAACAGTGACTCCAATTAGCTGCATCTTCCAACTGTTTTTTATCATCTTTGAAATCCTAAAACAAACAAACAAAAAAACAGTGTTCTTGTCTATAATAATCATTGTGAACCAAAAAAATTGCAGTTCCCCCTTAAGAACAGCATACTTTTTATTTCATTTAGCACTTTAGCACTTTTAAAGATAAGAACGTTAAACGTTATTTAAATCAGTTTGACTGTTTGTGGTGTCATCAAAACAAAATGGTGGACAGCTACGGTGGTCGAGAAAGGTCATAAACGCAAACGTCACAAAACAACATTAGAAATTACAACACAAAAACGTTCAGCTACAGCATGATTGCAAAAGCCACAATAAAGAAACAACACAATACAATAATACAAATCCACAACTAAACTGTAAGCCAGAAAGGACGCGACTGACAACGCAAGTGACAGCGGAGCAATTTACAGCAACGCATCAACTTACGGAACACAACATGAAGCGACAACACAACTAACAGCCAAAGAAAATTTAGCAGGTAATCTACGGTTAAAATGTTGGTTACTGTAGGTTTATTAAAAACTGCTTGAATGTTGAAAATAGCGGAAAAGACTTCCTCTCCTTAGTTCAACCGAAAGTGTTGAATTAAGGAGAATGAGATTTCTCTATAGAATCTCCTCTCTGGTCAACAAAAGCACCATGAAGATTCTAGCAGGAACTCTCGTTCAACCTTTTTTCAATTACGCATGCACTTCCTGGTACCCTAGCACGTCCAAAACCCTCAAATCTAAACTCCAAACATCCCAGAACAAGCTAGTCAGATTACTTGTAGACCTCCACCCCAGATCCCACCTCACTCCTACTCATTTCTCCAAAGTTGGCTGGCTCAGGGTGGAGGACAGAGTAAAACAACTTGCACTGAGCCTAGTCTATAAAATCTGCTACACCTCCCTGATACCGAAGTACATGTCAAACTACTTCCTTAACGTAAATGACCGCCATAACCACAACACCAGGGGGAGCTCCACTAACCACGTTAAACCCAGATTCCGATCTAACAAAGGTCTTAACTCATTCTCTTTCTATGCCACATCAATGTGGAATGCGCTCCCAACAGATATAAAAGAAAGGGCATCTCTATCCTCCTTCAAAACCGCAATAAATGTACACCTCCAGGCAACTTCAACCCTAAACTAACACCCTCCCCGGAGTGTTAATAATCAAATGTAAACAATCAAATGTAGATACTTTTTCTTATGCCTTCTGATCTCTCTCTCTCTCTCTCTCTCTCTCTCTCTCTCTCTCTCTCTCTCTCTCTCTCTCTCTCTCTCTCTCTCTCTCTCTCTCTCTCTCTCTCTCTCTCTCTCTCTCTCTCTCTCTCTCTCTCTCTCTCTCTCTCTCTCTCTCTCTCTCTCTCTCTCTCTCTCTCTCTCTCTCTCTCTCTCTCTCTCTCTCTCTCTCTCTCTCTCTCTCTCTCTCTCTACTACTTGCTGTACATATCCTACCAAGTCAGACCTACACTGTTTCAATATCCATTTCTCTGTTCTCAATTGTTGATGACTGATGATAATAACCAAACCTAACCCCCCCCCCACACACAGACACACAGACACACACACACACACACACACACACACCCCGGATTCTAAATAATGTAAATAATTCAATGTATATACCCTGATGATTATCTTGTGTGATGACTGTATTGTGATGATTAGTATATATCTGATAGTATATATCTGTATCATGAATCAATTTAAGTGGACCCCGACTTAAACAAGTTGAAAAATGTATTCGGGTGTTACCATTTAGTGGTCAATTGTACGGAATATGTACTTCACTGTGCAAACTACTAATAAAAGTCTCAATCAACCAATCAATCAATGGTTGGACTTTATTCATATAAGATGTGAATGCATTGGTCTTTAATTGTTATGTACTTGTTTGTTTGTATCCATAATTCATTTAAACATATTTCCCTTACAAGAAATAACAGGAATATTGGAAACTTCCAGTATTTATTTCAGTCACACTGGTTAAATTGTGTTTGCTAATAAGTTACTGACTTGATTTCAACTCTCTGAATTGTTTCGGAGTACGGCTGTAACAATTAGTCGACTTTGTTGACAGTAAAACCTGTCGCCGACAATTATATTTGTGATGCCGTGATGTCATCACTCGTGTTTTTCGGGGCGGAAGTGGGTCACTCGCAAACACAACGCCAGTGCTAACATGTAAAGTTTGAGGATATTTCTTCTTATTCTTTTTAAAAGAATAAGAAGTATAATACCTTGCTCATTTTGCAAAGCAGACCTTGTTTTTAATGGCAGCACATCTGTGATACGCCAGCATTCACAGCGGAGACATGATGTCAGACATTTGGAGGGAAGATGCGGTCTCAACCTTGCTAGCTAGCTAACAAGAGTGAGACAAAGTTGTGTTAAAAATAACTACCGGTAACTGTCATTGTATCCAAAGTCAGCCAGCTAAACTTTAAACGTTTTAAAGCAGCGTCAAATTGCAATGCTGAAAAAAAGGCACTTTAACAAACGTGAACCGCATGGGCGATCACACCCAATGATCGTCAAACCGTGAATGATAACACTTTGGTAAACTCAGATTGGTGACACTGCTCATTTACTGGAGAAGCAAGCTCGATAGCTTAAATGCTAACATGAAAACAAGAGACAATAACGTTTTTCTCAATTAAAAGCCGACATCCCCCAATTTATACTTATATAATCACATTACTGTCTGAACAACTAAGATATTTGTTGTGCACTTTACTCGTTGTTCTCTTACACAGACAGATTGTTCAATACTCTAAGCAATATGACAGCAGGAAGTGAATTTGCATGACATCCCATAAATCGGACATGACGCACCCAACACTTTTCTTTATGACTAAAAAAACAAACATGTAAAAATTAATAAGTAATATTAAAACACTCAAATAATATGGCTTCTATGTAGCCAGAAAAATATTATTACATAACATACTTTGTCTGCCAATAAACTATATTGTGTTTCTATTTAATGTTATAAGTGTGTATGAGTATTTTTTTGAGCAATTTCAGCGATACTGTGATAATAACCGTAATAATTTTGGTGACAATAACCGTGATATGAATGATTTTATCGTTACATCCCTAACATGTATGGATATGTATTTTTCATGGCTGTTCTTTTGGCTTAGCTTCTGTGAAAGTGGATTGTGAATAAATAATCATGGGAACATGTTGTTAAGGCATCTAAGAAGAACTCTACTTCTAAAAAAAAATTATAAAGGGCTGCCCTAAATCAAGCATGCCTTTACCTTTAAGACAGCATCCAATTATTTATGCTGAATTATTTGAAAACGCATCTAATCAGCAAAAAGAGAGAAAACACTAAAGTTGAACAGAAAGGTTATAAGACTTTACGCAAAAAAACAAAAAAAAAACACTATGGAAAAGTAGTCCGACTTCAATGGTTGAAAACAGTAGTGTTTGCTAAGCTGCGGTTTCTCACAACCTGGACCTGTGATCTTTAGAATGATACCCCGCAGTTCATAGCAACAAATACACTCAATCACTCTGGGAGATCCACAGTCTCTCTGTTGGCCAATTACTGCTTCTTAAAAGCCCTGGGCAGTGAGGAAACTTTGACTCCTGGAAACAGTGCAGCTATTAAAATCTTTATAATTCTGTAAATCACCAGTGATTTGGTTTGCCTCGTGGCTTGTTCCGATACATTTTTTCTGCTATTGCAAAGGGCATGAGGTGATTACGATTGAGAAAGAAAAAGCTTGTTTATAAATCTCAGCTCTGGATATAAAAAAAAAAAACAACAACATCACGCCATGCCTTTTTTGTTGTGGAGTGCAGAAGGCAAAGATCTCCTCTGTGTCATAATTGCCTGGAGTTAGAGAGTAAAGGCTCTGGACTGGTGATGTTAGAGCGGGCCTTTCATCAGGGGGGCTGGAGTCAGAAGTGCTTTAAAAGATCAGGGTCTCAGGAGGATCAAACTGTTTTCATTAATAGGATGAAAGAATTTTAAAAGAGAGAAAAGTTATCACTTATCTATTGCTGAATTAGACCTTACCCTGACTGCCGCCGCTGTTATTGTTGACAATCAAGCATCCCATTATCCGCGGATTCTTGGTTGTTGCCTTTTTCAATATCAAACATGCGATGCTGATTAATTTTGAGGACAGATTCTAGAATTAGCCTTCGTATTCAAACAAAGTGGGAGCCAGAAAGTACTGGAGAGGATCAGGCAATTGTGGCGAAAAATCACTCCAATTAAACAGCGGCATGTTAACTTTTAGAGAGCGGCAGACACTCCACCCAATATAATTAAAAACCTGGGATGGGGAAAATGGAAAAGAAAACAGCAACACTGGGAACGGGGCATTTACAATTGATGGATTTTCAAAAAGCCCTCCTATGGTTGGCCTGGTGCTCAGGGGGTTAAGAATGGCTCTCTCGTGCTGCAGCACTCTCCCTCCCGAGCTCAGCATCCCCCTCCATTCAAGGCCTTCTGGTACTAAACAAGGGCCCCGACTGAGGACGCTTTGATACTTCAGCCTCTAATCACAAGAGTATCCTCATAGCGCTGAGCTGATGGACGAACGGGTCATAAGAAGGATGTCCCGACCATAAATCAGACTACGGGGGTGACAGCACACAAAATAGGTGAATTGTCCTTGGGTCTGCAATGCAGGCGGCATCCCTTGTGTCCCCGAGTCGCACCACCCATTTTTTTATTATTTGGGAGCGAGTCAAACGGATGCCGTACCAGCCATTCTGCCCTCCCCCTTGTGGTTTTTTTCTCCCCCCTACACACACACGCTCACCCCGGCTGGACCTCGCTATGAACTGTTTCCAGAGTCAGTTACTGGTGTAATTGAAAGTGCTTTGTCATCGCTTTCAGCCAAACACTGATGGATGTGAAGTTGAATGAGGTTTGGGTTTTAGTTATACAAGTGAGCCTGTGTGAGATTTATCACCAGAGGCTTAAGAGGCTTCAAGGGACCATTAAAGCGCCACCATAGCCTATATCACTGTAAACTGTTCATTATTATTCATTAAAATAGAATGCCTTTAATATAGCTACTTTTCCCATGTGAAAAAAAAATTGCATTTACATGCGTTTTTGATTACGGCAGAAGTATTGCAAGGGAAACACTAATGGATTGAGGGTACAAATATTTATTTTTGAAGCTTCAGCGATTTTAAAATCACCATACAGTAAATCCTCCTGTTAGCCATAAGTGTTGGTTTTATCTATGTCTTGCACGTTTGGCAAACATAAGACTTTGCGGTATAAAGTTTTAAAGTTTTCTTATTAAACATAGCATTTAGTATTTATTCCATTTTGGTGGAAAATAACCATGAAAATGTCTTACGGCTAAAAATATTTGTATTGGAATTACATTGAACAAATTGTATCCATTATTTTTTGGCGAAATAATAAATCAATAATAAAAAAAATATTACCGTAATTTCCAGGCTATACAGCGCACTGTTATTAAAGCCGCACCGACCATATTTTAGGAGAAATAAATATATTTACCTATATTGGTCGCACCAGACCATAAGCCGCAGAAATATACACCGGTACGAAAGATTTTGTAAATGTTTATTTACACACGGTGCCAGGCACACGGCAGTAAAACGACTGATCAAACAAAACAGAAGTCATCCTCATAGACCCACTCGCTGCGAAAGCTAGCTCTGCAATCAGATAAACAGACTCAGTAACTCCTCTGTGAAATTACCAAACAATAGAAAAAGAATGCCATTATAAGTTATTGACATTAACAGACACTTGCAAAAATGTTAGCATATTTGCTAATGCTAACGACACTAGCTTGATTACATTACGATAGCACATACAAATATGCATGAAAAAAATCCTACAGACATAACACATGGGACGGTTTAGTAAGTAAACATTGTTTTAGTTATATTGTAAAACTTACAAACGTTGCTTTGAGTGATTAATGAACATTCCTTTCAAGCAGAAACACTAGGAATAAATATATTTCCGGCACAAAACAGAAAATTAATTGACAACCCGCAGCTTCTGTAGTACGCAAACTCGTCAAAAAGATGGCGCAATAGCACAGACAATAACTCACCACGTGTCTCTGTGGGCGTAATATAAAAACTATTTGTTGAATACAATAATTATTATGAACATAAAGTGTCACGTCAAACGTATCATTGAGATGTTCTTGTTTCAAATTTGAGCTTGTGGGATGTGCAGTGCTATGAAAGTGGTAGATCAGTGTGTTTCTTTGTTTTATTTAGGACTGTCAAACGATTTTTTTTTTTTTTTTTTTTTTTTTTTTTTTTTTTTAAATCAGATTATTCACATTTTGGAATTTGGATTAATCACAGGTGATTACTTGCTTGCATAATTAAAATTTGACCCCAATATTTGTGTACAAATGCAATTTTATTGTCAGATAGTCATTCCGGGAATGTTTTACTTGAATGCATGTCATTTATTTGCACAAAACTTGGTAACAGTTTTATCTAAAGTTCTTTTAGGTTGTATTTTGGAGGGAAATGTGCCAGCAAGCACACCAGTTAGAATCTCCTTACTCGTATTTGTACTGACGTATCTGATCACTGACCGTATATCTGTTAAGGTAAAAGCTTGTACAGTCAAAATAAGTTGCATGATTAATCTAAGTGTGTACATAATACAACATTATTTTGTGATTAATTACATGAGTTAACTAGTTAATTTTGACAGCTCTAGATTTATTGTAATGTACGTTTTATGTTTTTTCTGTATTTGTGTTGGGACCCCCTTGAAAATGCGATGCTGCATTTGAAGGGGCTATCTTTAATACATTGAAGTTGAAATGCCATACAAGCATGTCCAATAATTTATACCAGAATGTGCTAGATTCAGTTAAATTACCAAAATTCTTAGGAATGGGTCAAATGGTTGTTTTTACACAATTGTTAAGGGATAAATATATTGTTGTTGCATTTTGTTGCCTTATAGCAATGACAAAGTTGAATATATTCTTTAAAAAAAATCCAGTTTTTAAATTGTAATATCAGGAATGGAAAATATTTTGCATCAATTTCTGCCAACACGTTCTTGAGTTATTTCCAGCCAGGCGATATGCATGGGACACATACAAATTTACACTAGGTCAACATGACCACATTATTAATGATCTAGCCTATGTTTTTATTGCATTTATCCCCAATGTGCGGTCCAAAGAATATCAGTGAAACCATTTAATTTTAATTGTACATCAACATCCTTGTGCAAAGCGTGGGAGGTGCACTAGTTTTCATTGTTTCTCACTTATTATAGCCTGCTCCCAGCTGCCCAAGCTGTGAGGGCCTGGATCACGTCCAGCTCGGGCTCTGATCTGGGGCCCTCTTTTGTGATTTTTGACGAGCTGCTGTCCTAGAGCCATGTTGGAATGCAAGAGCAGCGGTTGGAGGTGCAGAGGGAAGTGACCTCACCGTGTGATGGGAGTCGTGGCACTGGGCAAGAGTAACACAACGAGGTTGGTAGGATTATAAATAAATCGTAGCCGGCTTTTTGTGGTGAAGACGAGGCAAATATGAGAGGTGAGTAGTAGTGCCCACAGCGTGGAAGTAAATGGTGCTCTTTCCCAACATTTCCACAAAGCTAACTAATAAGATTACTCTTACTTCTTAAACATTTAGCTTTTCACATTCCATGTTGGGTCCTGGTCAAGGTTGCATTTGTTGCACACATGCTTCGTAACGACACTTGCACAATTCAACATGTCTGAAAAGGAGAAGGAAGCCTAAATACTATTGTTTTCAAAGAGGGAAAGAAGAGAATTTGCAGCAACAGATACAATGAATGAAAAGGAAAAAAATTAATAAAGGGTAAACAAATACATAAGGATATATGAATGAATAAATGCATGAGTAAAAACACTGACAGAAACATTATTTAATATATCCATTAATGGAGGTCATTGATTAAATAGTGATAGGTCTAAATCCATTTTGACTGACAACTGTAAAATTTGTTTATGAAATTATTTGTGTTTACTTTTTAAATGTGGCGAGAGATTTGGATATTGGAATTCAAAACATTTTAGTGAAAATGGAGCTGAACAATAATCCTGAAACGCAATTCAATATAAATATTGGGGAAAATTATTTAATTACACACTCGCCTTTTAGTCTGTATTTGATGTGTTGTTTAATTTGTATGCTTTCTGTTTTTGGGTATGCAAATGTTTACATTTACCAAAGCGAACAAGAGTCAAAAAAGAAAAATGACTGTACATAAGAAAAAAAAAATACTGAAAATCGTAAAAGCCAACATTTCAATGGTGCTACTTTATTATTATTATTTGTATTAGTGTAGCCACAGTAAAATGTGACTAAAATATTTCTGGAACAGTAAAACCTTATCAATGGCCAAAGTTGCGAAAAATTATGTTTTAATTGTTCTTAATCGGTACAATCAATCAATTTTCTATAGCGCTTGTCCTCATTAGGGAAGCTGGAGCCTATCCTAGCTGTCTTCGGGGGAGATGCCGGGTACATTCTGGGGTGGTCGCTAGTCTATCACAAGGGTAAAAAAAAGGTACTTCGATTTTTCAGCGTCCACTGTGTTTTATATGGTGTGCTGAAAAAGTGTCAATAAGTGAGCTGTTGACAGATACTCGTGATTGACCTTCTTGGAGGCCTGTGTGCATGTGGGTCATCGTGTAGCTCAAAACAACTACAAAAGACCAAGACCCTGCCATAGGCACAAAACCTGACAGGAGAGACAAAGCCAATGTCACTTAAACAGGAAGCAAGGAGTATCCAGTACAAACATTGCTAACTGAGTCTCATTGTGAAACCAAATACGACCCGGGAGGAGAATTCAATTTGAATGGGGCCATATGGGCTCTGCTTTGGGAGCTTGTGTTCGTAAAACGTTCTCTCCATCCGTGTATATAAATTAGAACACACACGGTGAAAAACATGTTAGCATAGTGAGGTTCAAAAAGCCTACCTAATAAACTGGAGATTTATTTTGTTCAATTCTAAACGTGAATACATGTTCAATAATCAATAGGTATGCTGTTGCCGGTGGGAAAATTAGCATGGTAAATGAACATTAGTTCGCAGATGGTTTGTGATGGGCATCGCCGTGGCTGCTAACAAACAATTGATTAAGTTGTAAAGTCTCATTGCCCAGCTGTTATTCAGGCTGTTTACCATAAATAAAAGAGGGGGAGTAGGGAAAGAATCCAGATGCTTTGAGTGCGGCAGAAAAGCAATCTGTCATTGTTCTCAACTAACACTGATGGATGCTGCTTTGAATGGGGATTGGTTTTAGTTAAACATGACAAAGTGAGGGATGACACAGCGCTGGTCACAAAGGTCTGGAGGTCCGGCAACGCCTCAGTGGTTGCTTTTTTTTCAGCCAGGGCAATATAATGTTCACGAATCAGCTGCCAATAATGGAGGCATGTTGTTGAGGCTTTGCTCTGCATTGTAATGTTGAGAAATTGAAGATTGAACAAACCCTCAACACAACCAACACTTTGATGTTAGTTCATTATGTGTAAAGCATCTGTAGAGAATTCACTACTTGTGGACAAATGCAACATACTGGTTGGCTCCAGTGGGGTCATGTAATTCCTCACATTTGATTAATGAGAGACGTGCTTAAACTGTGATGCCTTGGGCAAACTGTTAAAACGAGAGCAAACTAATTTTGGCAGAAACGGACCAGTTGTCAAAGTTGAATAAAATCGCTCAAGTGAGTCTTAATGCAGAACGTGAAATGATTGCTTGGAAAGACAGTCGTGTAGTAGTTGTATTTCTAAATTTAAACACATCAAACACGAAAGGTATTGAGGGGTTGTATGCAATTTATAAAAGTTAAAACACAGACGCACAGCGTACGTTTTAGGATTGTACAACAATGCAAAAAAAAGTGTGCCGTCAAGGCTTTCATTGTACAAGAAAGGGAGGTGGTAAAATCTTTTTGACTTCAAACTTGACTTTAACTTGTCCTCGATTTTCTTCTTTTTACTGAACAGAAAGTGGTGATACAGCAGTACATGTTCGCAATAAAAAATTAAAATATAAGTGCTGGAAAAGCCCTTCTAGGGACAAGATATTTTAAAAAGGGACAGTTGCCCAGAACCAAGGGTAAAAATGTAGCACTGAGGAGCATTTTAATCAAGACGTCTGCAGGACTCACCATTCATTGTCAAATATGTCAAACTCATGTCACTGTGAAACATGCACTCCTTGCATCCTGTCTTCTGCTTACTTTACTACACGACAACTTCCAGCAACCCTTACAAAACAAGATTCTAGGGATTTTAAACTCGTACACAATGCACAAACAAACACATCAAACTAGTGTAAACTTTTGGTTTAGCACCATCCACTCTGGTATTTGGGCCAAAACATTATTCTTTGTGACATTTTGTTCGAACAAAGTGTCGAGAACTAACAAAATGACTCCCTCTGGCGAGTAAATTCCATGTCAATGTGTCAATTAGATTTTAACTTTTTTGATTTATGGCGCTACCAAATTTAATTACCATCAGAAAGGATAGACCGCCTGCTCTGCACACACATTTTGTTTGTACAAAACCCATTACATAAATCAATAGTTTTGATCAGGTCCCCCTATATCATGGCTTTTTAATTAATTTCTGTCACGCCCCCTTAGGAAGAAAAAAACATTCCCCCCACTCTCCTCCTCAACTATAAAGAGTACCATTTACCTATAAAACACCTCTGTATAACATGGTATACTTGTTAACATTAAAGAAAAAATAATAATAATATTGATTTACTACAGCAAAATATAACTTCATTACCAGTTTTTAGTCTGCAACAGAAAACATTTTATATGCATCAATTTGCCTGAAATAAAAATTAATCAATTTAACGATAAAATATGTGTTTGACAGACTTGGATCATTTCATACAAAAAAAGTTTATTAAATTAAGGAATTCAGGATTAATGGCTACAATGAGCACGTATAGTAGTGCACAGCTTTTTGAAGCAGGGTTTAAAGCATGATACTGCATGATACTGATAAAGCATGTTACACGGGGTCACACACGCGCCCCCCACACCCGGCAATATTTGAAATTAATTGCTCCATATAAATCTTAAAACTCAAAAATTAAGATGTCACAATGATGTATTAAATAGTTATAATTACAAATATTAATTTTGATAAAAGGTATGTTTTGAAAAAGAAATACCTACATATTCTTTTGCAATACGCCAATGATAACAAATGCAAGATAATCTATGAAGTTGTGAATAAGTGTACAGAACTAGACATGGGGATGCACAGAAGTGGGAAGAAAGGCAGCGCTGAAACAGAGATAGTAAAAGTAGTAGTGCAGTGTTAACCATACATTTTTTAAGGGTGGCAGGCCGACACAAATACATTCGGCACTACCGGTTTCCCGCTGCACATTATAATGGTACTGTGTCTAACCGTAAAGCAGGTGGCGGTATACATTGTAACTCTGCTCTTTACTAGGATGGGTATGTGTCAGTGTGCACAAAAAAAAAAAAAATTCTTATCCTAATTCTAAATCGGTTCATAATATATATATATATTGTTTTTTTTATATTTTTCTATAAGAATCATTTTTAAAGATACGTTTTTGGCCGACTCCATCCAACCAGAAAGAGCTTTTAACTTGTAACCTGTTTTGAAAAATCGAGAACTGATTCTGAATCAAATTGTCACCCCAGGAATCGGATTGCCCAAAAAATTACACACCTAAAACTGGTCACATTTGAACCGATACGGTACCAATTCCCAGCAACTGTACCAAGTTTTGGTACTTTTGTGTGTTAATAAATAAAAATTGTTTTTGGTAGTAAAAAAAAAAAAAAAAAAAAAAAAAAATGCAATGTTTAAAAACGAGCTGACTGTGGTAACTGCTGTCTGGTTGTTACATCTTGTTTTATTATCACATTTTTGAGTATGTAGCTATGACATTTGCAAGCCCAAGACGTAAGATGACAGTGGTGTGTAGTTTATGGTGTGTTTTGTTTTTGTCGAGCCCAATAAAGTGTTAATAGGGTAAGTGTTACTTATTATGCAACACCTGTTTGTACCGTGCATCTTAGTTGTAGTTTTCATTAACAAGTTCAGAGGTGTTAAAATCACCATGTGAAGTCATTAATGCCAATCAGTAACATGTTAATAGCAAAGCCAATGTATCTTAGCATTAAGCTAGCCCATTTTTGGAAAAGTAGAGCCTTAACTAACTTACATTGGAGCGTTTAAGTCATTTACTTTGTTGGCATTGGAAATTGCAACGTTACCATGAGGTAGCTTGGCGGAGTCCGCTCTCAGTGCTGCTGGATTGATTGCCAAGTGCCAAAGTGCGAAGAGACGGCTGAGTAGGCAACCAGGCGGGGCGTCACGTGCAACCCTGGTACCGATACATGGCACCGTTGGATTTTGCGTGAATCGGTGCCCAGTAGCACCAGCGAATTGGGTCAGTACCAAAAAAGTATCAGATTCGGTACCCATCCCTACTCTTTTTTTTGTTTTTTGTTCTGTCCAGCTACTCAGGCAAATCATATTGTTGATGTAGATGCCCATATTTGCTGTACAGATTAACTTTACAAAAAATAAGCGTGGGATACTTCTCTTGTTGCTTTATTTGTATTTGACTTTATTAAATGTATTTATATTATTATTTTGCGCAGCCGGACCGGAGCAGGAAGGGGTAGAAAGAGAAAAAAAAAGAAGACGGGGAAATTGCGGGGATAAGACAGAGAGACAACAACACAACAATAACAATAATAACAACAACAGGACAGCATCAGCAATGTACAAATATGATAAGAAAAGTGATAAAGAATCAGTTAGTGAAGTAAATATTAATAACACAGAATTGACAATGAGCATTATTAAACTACAAATGGAGCAATACAAATACCAATAGAAATAGCACTATTGATAATGAATGAAAACAGTAATAATTCAATAGGGTCACAGGTGGTTGATACCTTCGCTTAAAACTTTTGTATTATAGCATCTTTAGGATATTTTCACTCAATTCTATGCTGGATAGTGCTTTATATGTAGTTGAGGATATTTTGACAAATGTCCACCCCAAGAAAGTAAAGACATTGAGGGTGCGTTCACACTTGACGTTCGATATTAAGGTTTGGACCAAACATGTAACAGAAACATTTTTACTTGATATTTACTTTGGTGCGGTTAACTTAGTATTTACATTGCAATTGTTCCATGGTCCCAAAGGATGTGCAGTAAAAACATGCTTAAAGTAAGGTCTCGATTTGGCAGCTTTTGTGACATTATGTGACATAGCTCAAATATTAGAACCAAAATGCTGTTTCCTGGTTCTTTATAGATGCTACATTGACCACCTTATTTATGACATGCGTTAAAAACGTTTGTATTCTTCGTCGAAAAAAACAGGTAGTGGCAAAACAAAGTTGGTTGCATGAACAAAGGCACTCTGTAACTAAGCAACGCAGGAAGTGATCGCTGATCAGTGGGAGTGACAAGCTAACAACCAAACAAGTAAGTGTATCAACTATCAGTTTGGTCTTGTCTCTCGGTTGATTCGCTCCATGAAGTGGGAAGAGAAACTAAAAATGAGTGTTCCACAGAGAGAATCAATTGTAGATAAAACGGGAAAAGTCACCTTGACAGTATGGCAGATTTTTTTAAATGGACAGTAGTCAGACCGAGACACCACCTTATCCGCGCTCACTCTTAAGCGCGGCAGGCACTAAACCTGCAGAAAATAGTTTTTTCTCAGGTTTCTATATTTACATTTTCACAGTTTGCACTGTTTTCTTTATTATTAAGCATTTCTTATGTATTTCTTATTCATGCAACTTATTTTTAAGAAGTTGTGATTTTTGAATTTTGTTTACCAAGCTGTGTTGACATTTGCCTTAATAGCATAGCTGAGGGAATTCTAATCAGAGGACCGTTACATTTAAAATAATGTTTACATTTGTTATTTTTCTCATAATCAACTATCGATATCGGCCAAAATAAAATACTTATACTGTGATACAGTTTTCAAGCATATCTCTGTCCTAGTTCCCACTTGACCCGACAAACCAGACTCACAGTGCAAAAGGTTTTTCTAACCGCAACCAACACGATGAATGTGAATGCACCCCTAAACGTAGAGAATATGGAATAAGTGAAGAACAACATGAAAATTCAACAGAGAATCAAGACACTTGCTGACATTTTTAATAGAAAGCCTTCCACTGATGTATACAACTATACGTAATGATTAGATACATAATCAGAGACATCATAGTAATCCCAATGTAATAAAGGCTATTGTTGGTATCACCTGATAATATTTTGTCAAATGGGATGGCAAATCTTCTGCATGCGCGCTCCACCCAACCATCCCCCCGAGACATGCGTGTAGCATTATCTGACGAACTAATACAGAAGCTTCCATGGACAAATCTGTGCTTTCTTCCTTTTCAGCCAAAAAGAAAAGGGATTTTGAATGGAGTGGGTGATTCTTTATGCAGAGACGAGACGCGACACCTTCCAGACAGTGAGAGATGGCAAGCCCTAATAATACAGAGCTATACAATGGTTCTGACAGGCGAGCAATAAAGCAATCAGGGTCCCAGGCATTCCAAATCTCTTTACCGCCCACCTCCTAACTGACTGAGAGATGGACGGCTGACCTGTGGGCTGTCAATCATGGGGGGATACCTGCTGTAGCCTGATCAGGGGGAGCTGAGGGGCACCAGTCCATCAGATCTGTTTTCACACTCCAGACACTAGCGTTGCAAGCATAACCACAGACACACAGAAAACCTACTGACTCACTCTTAATTAGGAGATGTGTGATTTTCATTGGTTGGGAGGGGGGTCGACTAGTTTGGTTTAAATGTGTATGAGTGTCTGAGATGATGCGAATGTAATCCCAGAGGGAGCGAGTAACCTTTTCCCTCGGTTTGGGAATCAGGCATTGATTTGTCATGCTGTTTTGTACAAGCTCAAGGTCTTTCAGCAATGCCTCTCAATGCGTGTTTCCTGTCCTCACTTCATGTATATGTGCCGTCTGATAGGTGGTCAGCAGTGAGGTTTCCAAAGTTCATTAGCTGTCGGTATCCCATCCTAGCAAGTAGATCACCATAATACTGTGGTTAGTTAATGGCTTTCTGGTGTTTCCTCTTGAGTCTTCCCATCTGTGGGCTGACTGCTAAAACTCCTCCACTGTTTTTATTTTTTTCCCCCTCTCTTTTCCAAGAAGGGAGTTGTGTGTTCTGATGCCGAGTATTGACAGTTTGCTTTAGCCGTGCTGCAGCCAAGAATGAGCAGTCTGGCCACATGGACTCACATTAAAGAAATAACAGCAACATCACAAATAATGTGTCGATCTGACATTTTGTCTTCTGGATGTCTGATATTTTA
>NC_084576.2:12812500-12917500 GCF_033978685.3 Nerophis lumbriciformis
TTAATCATTAAATGTAGTCTGCTGTAAATTATGAAAAGGGCCACTCTACATGGCAACTGATGCTGTGGTCAAAGTTGGAATTGCCATAAAATGGATTTCAAGATGGGCAGCACGGTGGAAGAGGGGTTGGTGCATCTGCCTCACAATACGAAGGTCCTGAGTAGTCTTGGGTTCAATCCCGGGCTCGGGATCTTTCTGTGTGGAGTTTGCATGTTCTCCCCGTGACTGCGTGGGTTCCCTGCGGGTACTCCGGCTTCCTCCCACTTCCAAAGACATGCACCTGGGGATAAGTTGATTGGCAACACTAAATTGACCCTAGTGTGTGAATGTGAGTGTGAATGTTGTCTGTCTATCTGTGTTGGCCCTGTGATGAGGTGGCGACTTGTCCAGGGTGTACCCCGCCTTCCGCCCGATTGTAGCTGAGATAGGCTCCAGCGCCACCCGCGACCCCAAAGGGAATAAGCGGTAGAAAATGGATGTATGGATGGATGGATTGATTTCAAGATATTCAACACTCTGCCATCAGGCAGCTAAAGTGGATAGTGCAACCCCCCAATTTGTCATGTTTCATGTGTCAGGTAAACTTAAACTAATGGGGCCATATGGATCCCCTTCCTACTTTGTAGAGTTCACATACAAATGGTGGTATATGGGTGCCAAGATCTGTGTGGCAGCGAACAGAGGAGAGATCCCCCCACGTTAAATGTCAAGTGCAATAATTGATAGGGCTGGGCGATATGGCCTAAAATTATATCACAATATACGTTTTTTACATTGATCGCTATTGATAAATATGATAGTTTTTATGGACTTATTTAAGCCTGCCAATAAATACAGTAAAACAATTTCCAACTTACCAAGGGTGCTATTTATCAGTTGAGTGAGTGTCTGGTAGCCATGTGGGAAGAGCGTGGCTAAGGTAATAAAATCATTTAAGTAGATTTAAAGGTAGTTAGCTGCAGATTTGAGACACTAGACGGCAGAAATGTATAAGCTATTGAACATACACAGAGGAGTTTGGGAAGCTACTCATTAAACCGCTCAGCCTACATAAAAACCAATCAAACTAAAGAAAAGCTTCTGTTAATGAGTTGATACATCAAGATATCACCGTTTTTCTCCTCACTCCATGCAATGAATCCACAGCAAGGCAGAAAGACGGCGCCACCACACTCGTGTTATGAAAGTAGCGTATGTGTGTGTGTTCCTTTAAGAACGGCAGTGTGCGGGTGAGTGATGTCAGTGAGTGAGTAGAAGAGTGAGAAGAACATGCGGCAGCTTGCAGCAGTAGTGCAACTGGCAAATGTGTCCGGTTGTATCCAATTGTGTCCAGTACAAATAAGATTGAAGCGACCTAATTGTCATTAATCGGCGGCCTCGTCATCCCGACCCAAAAGCAGTGCTTAGCAGATCCATTGTCGGGTAAAGTGAAGGGTGTTACCCTTGACGAAATCATCGGCTCTGGAGGGAACGTCTCTCCTGCGCTCGTCAATTACGTTCTGGGACTGGGACCCGAACAGCAGGAAAGTTGTAACACCCTGTAGTTAATACTGTTACGTGATTGGCTGTTAGTGTGTCCTTCCCATTGCTCAGTGACACTTCCTGTTTCCTGGGTTCCCAAAGCGAGAGTGACTTACTGAGAAACAAATTTTGCTTTACAAATTTCTGGTTTCTTCCAACCAAAAACAAATATATATTGAATATTTTATTGAACGCATTTTATATTGATATTGATTGTGTCTATTGCGATATACATTTATATTGTATTACCGGCCCAACCTTAGTTGATGATGTACTTTCATTAGAAAAAAAGAATAAAGGTTCTGGCAAGTAGAAAAATCTTTGTTTACTTCAGCTATTTTCCTTAAAATACACATTGAGGGTATAAAGTTTGTTTTATTGAAGTACTCAATTAATTAAACAAACTCGAGAAATTATTCGATTACTTAAATAATTATCACTATCAGTAAAGAATAAAACACAAAACCTGAAAACAAGTGGCTTTTCTAACAGTGTGTCTATTTATTTTAGTTGTTAAAAAAATAACTTGATCAAAAGATGTTACTGTGTGTATAAGTGCTTTTTGGGCACATTCAACAATACCGTGATAAATATAATCAAAGTGATAATTTGGGTCACAATATCCGTAATATCAAATGTTTACATCGTTACATCCCTAAAAAAATGTAACCCTCAGGCTCAGCTTTAATGACAAAGTGTAATGCAAAGGTGATTTGGTAGGAACTGTAATTATTGAGGTGTAATAAGATCTGTGACAACATGACTAGTTGGCTATTAAATGTTGTATACATCTTATGTTAGTAAACATAATGATTTCTTAATTTGCAATAATTGCTTCTGATTATGTTTCAGTGTTAATGTAAGAAAGCAACGATAACCTCAATATTCCTCTCGCCCAGAGCATTCTTACTGGAAGCCATATTGATTTTGTTAGTCTGAGAGTCCTTGCTGTGCCTGGCCTTTACCTCAGGGACAAATCTAATTGTTTATCTCTGGACAGACTTCTGCTGTTACTCCCTTCTGTCTCGTTATGTGCCAAGATTTGTCAAGTCAAGTCTCTCCACACTCTCAAATCTCACTTTACAGCATGTCATTCGGCGGCCCCGCTACAGATGGCTTACTTATCAGCAGACCCTCCCACATAGAATGCTATGAACATGACAGCGCTAAAAGCACTTTTGGAAACATTTTTTGACAGGAAAAGTTTCTCACAGAAGACTTAAATCATATTTACAAAATAATATCAAATGAATTGTTCAAATATAGTTTTAGGATGATTAGGATTCGCCATAGTACAAGGTTGCTCCAATCAATGCTCAAAATATCAAAATCAAACCAATATTTAAGTCAATGTGTGCATTTGAAAAAACATTTTTACTATAAAGAAGTGGAATAAAATGCCAAGCTCTCCTTGAAACAGACAAAATGTATGGGTGTAATTTATTTATAAATTGTAGAATTGATTACTGTTGAAATCAATTGAGGTGAATTTGAGTGCACTACTTTTCTGTAACCAGCACAGTCGTTGTTTATGAAATCTCAACTAGTTTGTCAACTCAAGATTACATGTCAACTAAAAAGGATTGTAAAACGAGAGTTCAGATTACCCCATCCAATCAACAATGATAAATTAAAAAAAATAATAATAATTTTCCCCCCAAAACTGATCAAATAAATTGAGTGTACATACATGGATGTTCAAATTTAGCCATATTAAACTGATGAATGGGTTTCCAATCAATTAGTTGGCACTAACCAACTTTTGTTTTGCAGTTTTACAATTAATGCGCAATTGAGTTCAGTACTTGGCTTGCTGTTTGTTCAGTCTCAACTCATTGGTCATTTAAATAACTTTTACAAAAGAAACATAACAAATTCATGCAAATACAGCTTTTCGGTGAATAAATGTATTGGACTGATATGAGGAATTATGACGTCACCACGTTAAATACTATAATATAAAACCAATGTACTACTGAGATTATTACTGATAAAAAAAAAATGCTCAAAGGAGACAAGATTACCTGTACTGTGCTGCGGGTGGATTAAGGTGAGCAAATAAAGCGTCCTTTTCTCCTGCTTGTGCTGTAAACGGCCTGTTTAAACTTCGCCTCAGCTCCATGTAAACAAACATTGCATCGATAATGAGAACTTTTTTTACTGTTTCAGAGGAACACATTTTGCGTGTTATTTGCGCTAAATGTTAATCAACACACCAAACCTTATCAGCCACCTGAAAAGCCAGTGTCGCTATGACGGTGTTTTGAAAGTCTCGGAAGCCGCCTGCTGCTAAAGAAGCTACCCCAATGCCAGCCGCAAATAAAGGTCCGGGACTTGTTCCGATCAGAGATCGGCAATTCAGGAGATTCAGCCCTTTACCATCATTTTGTCAGGAAAAGTCAACAGGCACGGTTTGTTAAACTAACCTGAGTTTTTCTTACCTCCAAATGTGCAAAAACTACTCTTAAAATACATTCAAAAAGTACATAAATCAGTTACAGGTCTTGAGAAGCAGAAAGTTTTCTGTATCAGCTTGTAAAAAATATTGTGCATCAAAACTTTTTTTAGATAAAAAAAAAAGGAAACCGTATTGCCGGCAGTCAGAATACCACTAGACGGCCAGATAACCTGCGGTTGGCAAACTGGTGTCTCCGAGTTGTACCACCTAGACTAAATCATGTTTTGAAATTGTTTTCCTTCAATGTTATTACCAGCCATCCAAACACCATCATGCCATTGGAAGCCCTCGGTCCGGTTTTATCAGCGAGTTAACTCCAGCAAAGTAGACCAGATCAATAAGAACATTCTGAGAGCAACCAGAGAGGAGAGTTAGAGGCTGGAGGTTTGTAGGAGGGGGAGAGAGCAATCAGAGAGCTGTGGATGTGTGTGTCTGTGTGTGCCTTCAGGAGTGGATCGATGCGCTGACAGCAGCTCTGCTTTGTTCTTGTTCAGTGCTCAGATGTTAGGCGTGCTTAACATGATTGCTGTAAGGTTTTAGTTAGGCTCCTTGTGTTTTTGTTTGTCACTTTCCACCACTCATAATATGTCCCGCTGTCGCTTTTTGTTCACAAGTTAGATAGGTTGGCGTTGTCATTATTAGTGCTTGCACATTTTCTTTAATCAGCGGGGGGCTTTAAGTGCCATTTCAGTCGTCAGCTTTTGACAGATTTCTGAGCGCGGATGAGTGCCAAGGCCAATACCTAGGGGCAACACAATAAACAACATGTTGTGCACGAACAATTTCTGAAAGATAAATCATGAACAAGCATTTGCATGCTTGTGAACCTAAAAAAAAAAACATTAAGAGAGACGTTGCCGCCCCCGCATTCTTTTGACACAAGTAATGTTTGCTTTTGTCAAGGGGGGGTGGGGGTTTGGGTTCTTTGACACTGCTTGTCATTTCTGTAGTTCCAAGGAGTTTTTTCATCTTTACAAAAGTGCATTATTCCTCCAAGGCGTTGCAAGGCCACCCCAAGCAAGTTAAGCACTTTGCCTGGCTAAATACTCTACGAAGAATTACTTCTAATAAGAGTGCGGGTGCGCCTGCATGCTCTCTGAAAGGTGTTGACCGCAAAGGACAAGTAGGTGTCAATAGACCTGCTCTCAGCGCCTATGGGACGTTGAGACGCATGAGCTCTTTTCCAAGGCTTAATAAGATAGCACAGATGCGCTCTTGTCTGAGCACAGCACTGCGTCTCATTGTACTTTGGCCTCACAACCCTGCCATTGCAAGACCTCTATTGCTGGGGACGCATGAGAGGGTCTCATTAGGACAGACAAACGAAAACCGGGGTCAAGGTATATAAAAGGTAGTCACCGCGAAGAAGCATGCCTCCGAGATGAGTTGGGAGCGCCGCGACGTCCTAAAGGCAACCCCTGCGGACCTCTGGCCCTCCCCATCATGACCTCCCATATCCACCATTATTTGATGAAGCAGAGCTTGATAATTATTTAGTGTGGATGAAGAAGGGGGCACCGTCTGAAAGGAGAGTCTCACTCTAAGGGAGAGGATAGTAGGGGATGATAGAAGAAGAAAAAAACTAACAAAAAAAGATCAAAAGCAGGCCTTTCGCTTTTCATGCCTCAGAAGCTCCAAAGAGGATAAAGAACAATTGGGCCCTGGGTATTCTGTCCTCTCTGGCAATTAGACTCAGCTGATGAAGTGAAAGGGATGAATGGCAGGGTTCAAGGCCTTCTCTAGGATTCACACAACAGGGTGTGTTTTTAGCCTCTCCTCTTCCTTTATCCCATCTCGCCAAATGCGGCAGAAATATTTCCAGATGAAGACAATGTGATTGGAGGTGCCAAATCGCAATCACCGGGGCTGAGGAGATTGAGGAGGTTTAAGAGGAGCTGAGGGGGCGAAAACGCACTGCAGTGCAATCAAAATGTACAGACGCATTTTCTACTGAGTACTAGAAAAGATGGGAAGCTGAAAACTACAATGCGAAAGGAACTATTCCACACTTACTCATTCTTATCATTATCTTTCCCTATTAGAACATTGGTCACCTAGTACACGTTAGTAACACAAAGTGAAAAAACTATCTATAATTGTTAACAGTGAAGGACTAAAATAAATGACAGCCGCTACTTCCTACTGCAAGTGTAGAATTATACAATTATCATGACTATTTCCATTATACTGTCAGGTTTTGCAGATGTCTGTACTTTCTTTTTTTTTTTTTAAGTTTTACTTGCATTAGTACTGGAAAACACATTAAAATGTGAGGAAATGTATCCGACCAAGCATTCCAATGAAGACAGAAGATATTTAACTAAATAGCATTGATAAACAAAAAGGAACAATGAATGAATAGTTAGTTTTCATGGGATGGGTTGAATGTTCTGAACTTTGGTTTACATGCCAGTGTTGCATTGAACCCTGTCTTGAGAAGTTATGCCATAGCACAGTATCTCAACTAGGGAGGGGTACTGAATTCTGGACTTTAATAGGGACCAACCTAATACAGATTCAGATTTTATGTTTTCATTTAACCAGGAAATATACGTTGAGAACACCTTCTTAATTACAATGATGAGCTAGGAAGTGGCTCCAGCATAAGCAAAAACAATAAACATGATTACAACAAAAATAAAACCAATATCTGCACTTGATGTATCGTCCGGTTGCAGACTAAGCACTAACTCAAGTACTTGGAGGGCAAACAGGCGTATAAAGAGTGGACTGTCTCTAGGTAATGTTGCAATTTGCCATTCCAACAAAGTAAGCATGCCTGATAGAAATAATTTTAAAAGTAAGGCCCCACTTTCTACTTCTCAAAATGCGCTAGCTCAATTCTAACTTATATTAAATATGCCATAAACATGCCGCTGATTAGCATTAGTAATTGTACATGAAAATGTCAACACCAAAACCCTATGAAATATGTTTTTTTCCAAATTCCATTAAAATTTGTTTTCCAAATTTAATATTTTCCTTTTTATTTTTTTTGGAATTCTGAGTTTGACATTTTACACCTTTTTTATTACCATAGAGCAGGGGTCGCCAACCAGATGATCGCGATCGACTAGTCAATCTTTGGGACACTCCCAGTCGATCGCGAAAATATTAGAAAAAAAAAAAGTATTAATATGACATCAGTGACACCCCCACCCGGAGAATCACCTACAGGCACGCATTTTAACCCCTGAACACGCTCGCACACCTTTTGCCTCTCTCTTCAGCTTCACATCCAGCCACTTCTTCGACCCCCGTTGTTGCACGCTACACCAGTACAACAAAGATGATGGGGAGAAGACGATGTCGAAGGTGAGTCACGTAAGTAAAACCGCCCACAAAACGGCGTATCCTGAAGAGACTGTCAGAAAGCGACTTGAAAATCATCTGTAAAACAATCAATGCTACATTTTGACCAAATAACCACCATTACATGTTATGTAGACCAGTGTTTTACATTTAGAAAAAAAATCATATGATCCCTTTAATGCGCCTTTTAATCCGGTGCGCTTTTTGTATGAAAATAGGCCTGAATAGACCCGCTCATCGGCCGTGCGTTTTATAGTCTAGAGCGCCCTTGGTCCGGAAAATACGGTATATATATTTGGGTAATTTTGACCGCCCCCATCTAATTAGATTATACCATTCAACTCAATATGTGAATAATAACTTACTGAACTATTTGAGAACCTCTTTTATTTTTGCTGTATTTAATATTTATTTACTTACTCATTCAATTATTTATTCACGGTTACAGATTGAGAACAAAAACTTTTTAGATATGCTATGAAATGGAAAGGGGTAGGATTAAATAAGCTCTCATTCTTCCTACTACTTTTCGGACATGCTGTCATGAGAAACTGGAAATATGTTACGTATTATACCGTAATTGTATGCATGTTTCAAATAAACTAACACCATGAACATAACCGTATCGGTCCAAATGTGAATAGTACTTATCCCTAATATCTTTTATAATTGAACAATGTGTTTAACTTTTTAGTACTTTATATGCAGCTATCCAATGAGATGGTAAATGGTCTGTATTTATAAAACGCTTTACTTTACCTGGAATGATACCCAAAGCGCTTCACATTATACATCGCATTCACCCATTCACACACTGATGAAAAACAGGCCACTCAGGGTGCAAAAAGTAGAGTACAAGGTCCACACAGTAGAGCAGACTTTGTAAACTGCACTAACATATTTTGAAGAGATCTTTAAAACAAAACAAAAACCTATTAGCTTTGAAAATGATGAAGAGTTCATTTTTGATACTTTAAGCGTGCTGCGCATCTTTACAAACAAGATGTCAATGCATTCAGTCAGACATTCATTATTCATTAAAGACTTACAAGATGCCAAGTTACCATGTCGCTGCGTAGGCGGAAAATCTTAACCTGACACATAAATTGATCTTAATGAACGATGCGTGTTTTAGATTTGCACATTTATTTCTGTAAATTTGGTTGCACAGGATTTACATGGTTTGATGAGAGCGGGAGTTAAAGAGCCAAAATGGGGCTTCGGTTGAAGGAAAAAGGTTATCCTGTTTATACTGGTTGATGATGGTTTATTTATATGACGTGCAAGACATTGAAGAAGTTTCCAGTAACATTCAACTTTAGTACTGAAGTTGATTGAGGTTGGTAATGGTGACTGAAGTTGATCCTGTCCTAAATGCATAGCCACCACCAAGGGAGGGACATTTCACTGTTCTTACAGTGCCCATGCCAGAAAACTGGGCCCCCGTAGGCTGCCACACTGCACTAAAACCTTAAGATGATTAGTGATATTCTTAAAACCAAGTCCACTGATAATGTGTTTAAAGAAGCGATACAGCTTTTCCAAAGCTTTGAGTTCAAAGTCTGAGAAGCATGGGGTCAGAATGCCAATGAGGCAAACAAAGAGTGGCCAAAACGGGCTTGGGGAGGATTTGGAAAAACTCAGAACCCCTTTGATGGACAAAGAGCTATATAGCCTAAGACATACTAGCGCGTACCACATACCAGGGTTGGAATGCAAAAAGATAGCATACTGTACTTCAGCTACATTTGAGAAGTTCAACTCACAAAGTGCAATGCTGAAGAAATGCAGATCTTTGAAGACTAACAGTCGTTTGTATTATTTCATCATTATTGTATATATTTATCTTTACTTCTATGTATTCTTTGTCATTGGTTTTGGTACTGTGGTGCACGTTAAAAACGTGAAGTGAACAATCTATCAGTGATTGCTGAGATACGGAGAAGTGGTAGGGTTATTAGTTAGGGAGGTAACGATTGCCGGTACAAAAATAGACCGTGGTAGAATTCCGAACAGTTAGTATTACTGTTTCAAATTTTAATTATCGTAAAACCGTGATGAATTACCGCACATTGATCAATTTACAATCAAGTTGCTCATTTCCTGGAGAAGCAGCCAACGCGCTTCATTGCTGGCTAGCTTAAAAGGTAACATGAATACAAGATACATGAATGTCTTTCAACATTAAAAAACGGCATTCCCCAATCTATCTGAGCATCTAAGCTTTTCAATTGTGCACATTGAATCTGCAGGCTGTGCTCTCTTAGAACAGAGTGGTAGATGTAAAAATATGAACACGGGCGTGTCTAAAACAGGAAATAAACCCATGTGACACCACATAAACTGGAAGTGAAGCCTGATTTTCAACATTACCTGAGCAATATCCCATTTTGTAAATGTGTTTATTGCAGTATAAATGAGGAAAGCTTTATTTGTTTTAGACATAATAAGTTACATTTAAAATACATCATATTTTAAACTTGCATAATTGAACATCTCTTAATGATTCATTCAGCAATTAATGATGGTCTGTTCAGTTCCTGTGTTCAAGGGTTAGAATTAGGGAATGTCCATCCATCCATCCATTTTCTACCGCTTGTCCCTTTTGGGGTCGCGGGGGGTCGCTGGAGCCTATCTCAGCTGCATTCGGGCGGAAGGCGGGGTACACCCTGACAAGTCGCCACCTCATCGCAGGGCCAACACAGATAGACAGACAACATTCACACTCACATTCACACACTAGGGCCAATTTAGTGTTGCCAAACAACCTATCCCCATGTGCATGTTTTTGGAGGTGGGAGGAAGCCGGAGTACCAGGAGGGAACCCACGCAGTCACGGGGAGAACATGCAAACTCCACACAGAAAGATCCCGCGCCCGGGATTGAACTCAGGACTACTCAGGACCTTCGTATTGTGAGGAATTAGGAAATGTGTAGGAGTAAATACCGTATTTTCCGCACTATAAGGCGCACCTAAAAACCACAATTTTTCTCAAAAGCTGACAGTGCGCCTTATAACCCGGTGCGCTTTATTACGATTCATTTTCATAAAGTTTCGGTCTCGCAACTTCGGTAAACAGCCGCCATCTTTTTTCCCGGTAGAACAGGAAGCGCTTCTTCTTCTACGCAAGCAACCGCCAAGGAAAGCACCCGCCCCCATAGAACAGGAAGCGCTTCTTCTTCTACTGTAAGCTACCACCCGCCCCCGGAAGAAGAAGAAAAAACGCGCGGATATCACCGTACGTTTCATTTCCTGTTTACATCTGTAAAGACCACAAAATGGCTCCTACTAAGCGATCCGGTTCATAAAAAGACGCAATCTCTCCATCCGCACACGGATTACTACCGTATTTCACAGCTGATATTCCTGTGAACCGCACTGTGGAACGGGAGCACGTACGGTGAATATTCGCACCACAGGGAATGAGAAGTCATCCTTCACTGTGGTTCTAGCTTGCCATGCTAACTTCCTCCCATGGTGATATTCAAAAGGAAGACCTTGCCAAAAGAGACCTTTCCAGCCGGCGTCATCATAAAAGCTAACTCGAAGGGATGGATGGATGAAGAAAAGATGAGCGAGTGGTTAAGGGAAGTTTACGCGAAGAGGCCGGGTGGCTTTTTTCACACAGCTCCGAAGGCGAACACACCTTCACTAAGACGGGCAGATAGCGCCGGTCGACATACGCCAACATCTGCCAGTGGATCGTAAATGCCTGGGCAGATAGTTTCGGTCACAACTGTGGTCCGAGCTTTCCGGAAGGCAGGATTCACAGAACTGCTGCACAACAACAGCGACACTGAATCCGATGACTTCGACGAGGCGGAGCCGGCCATTTTTGGATCCCACGCTTGCGCAACTTTTCAATTCGGACACCGAAGACGAAGAATTCGAAGGATTTACGAATGAAGAATAACTTCAGAAGGTGAGCGCTATGTTTATTTTGTGTGTTGTGACATTAACGTTCGAGCAACATTATGTTGCTATTTATTGCTCTACACCATTTTGAATTTTACTACGTTTGTGATTGCACATTTGCGTACATTTTGGGACAGAGTTGTTAGAACGCTGGTTTTCAATATATTATTAAAGTTTGACTGAACTATCTGACTGTTTTTTTGACATTCACTTTAGCGCAGCGTTTTTTTGACATTCACTTTAGCGCAGCGTAGGCGCGGCTTATAGTCCGGGGCGGCTTATTGGTGGACAAAATTATGAAATATGTAATTCATAGAAGGTGCGGCTAATAATCCGGTGCGCCTTATAGTGCGGAAAATACGGTAGGTAATAAAAGTAAAGGAAGAAAAAAAGGAGTAAAATAAGTGTTTAAAAAATACAAATTTAAAACTAGGGAGTAGGTCAAATAAATGAATATACAAATTTAAAACAAAAGACAATTAAAACAAGTAAAAATGAAGGTAATAAAGAAGTAAAATAACATATTGTAAAATGTATCAATACATGCAGGACACATGCACTTTAACCACACATCCTGGGTTCAAAAGCTGGGATGTCAAACATGCGACCCTCGGGCCTGATCGGGCCCGCGAACAGGTCCATTTTGGCCCGTGAGATGAGTTTGAAGTGTAAAATTGAGCTGCATTTTAAGTTAAAGAAACCTCTGTTCCAAATGTGTCCACTGGATGTCGCATAAGCAATTTTGTTATGCAAGTAAATAGTTTATACCGGGGCGTGCAAGTATACCAAACAAGAGGTACACAGTAAAGCGAGGCCGCGACTCCTCCCCCTCGACCCAACGTTGGGACGGCGTGGCGCTGTTGGGAGAGTGGCCGTGCCAGCAACCTGAGGGTTCCTGGTTCGATCCCCACCTTCTACCAACCTCGTCACGTCCGTTGTGTCCTTGAGCAAGACACTTCACCCTTGCTCCTGATGGGTCGTGGTTATGGCCTTGCATGGCAGCTCCCGCCATCAGTGTGTGAATGTGTGTGTGAATGGGTGAATGTGGAAATAGTGTCAAAGTGCTTTGAGTACCTTGAAGGTAGAAAAGCGCTATGATACAAGTATAACCCATTTTTTGTAATGTTTTTTAAATTTACGCTCTATTTTGTTTTTTGTTCAATCCAAGATGGGCTGTAAAGTTTAATTGCTTTGTAGATACACAGATTAAAGCTAAATTCATTGTGTTCTTCATGTTTTTGAAACGGCACCGATTTTTTTCCTCAGAATTTTCAAGTAACTTTTGTCAATAGGATTATTTGTGATATGTACATTTTCAGAATGTGCTTGGTCTCTTTTGGGCTGGAGTAAAACAAAGAACACAATCTGAAATTGTCATAGTTATATTTTTATGTTACTATGCTATTATTTTACCTGTCCGGCCCATGTGGGAATAGGTTTTCCTCCATGCGGACCCTGAGCTAAAATTAGTTTGACACCTCTGGCCTAAAGTTTCCAAATACACAACTATTTTACTCCATCATATCAAATGACCGCAATGTGAAACTATCATGTACAGTATGTAATAGACATTTCTACATTTAATATCTATAATTACTACAAAATAATTCTATTATTCCGTCTATTAAAACTGACTGATTTTCCTGATGACACAGATAGACGTGATGTGCAAACTATAATGGGTGCCGTTTTTTTAATTGCTTACATTGACTCTCCCTCTCGTTTTTTTTTGAAGGTGACAAGACCATTACTCTGAAGCCACCACTTATCGGCACCATCGCCGAGGATTAATGGTTTCACTTGGGCTGCTGAGAAATGTTTAAGTTGTCCTGATTATCAGCGCAAGAAAAAGAATCATGGTTATTTGTCATTGTGTTAAAGCGCTGAGAGAGACTAATCAGACAAAACCCTGAGTTAAGAACGTGATTAACCCTTTCGGGCTGAGACTTCCAAACATTCATAGCTAAATGATCTATCAGAGGGGCCATTATGCATGGAAACCCTTGACTACAGGTTGATATCATGAAGCTGAATTGGTAGTGTATAGAAACAGGCAATATGTTTAATGCATTTTTTATGTCAAAATATGAAACGTCACATAAAATCTTAATATTTATGGAAACAGGTTTGGAAGAGAATTAAGGACACGGTAGAACATCTCTTCTTAAACTACCAAGTACCACTAGTTATAAGCATTAACACAAAAATTTCAAAAAATTTAATTAAAATAGAAATTAAATCTGCATCAAATATCAGGTACGCACAATATATTATTTCAAGCTAATACCAATACAAAAAACTTCCTGCTGCTCAAGACCGATACCAGATAACTTATTTATATGTTATTTTTTTATTTTTTTAAATTTTATTGTAGTTTGTGCACATTTCTTTGCGACTGGCTTGGGGGCAGCTCCTTCAAAACATAATCCAAGCAATGCTGGCGTTTCGGTTGGCTGATAAGCTTTTCTGTTTTGAAGCTCAATGTTTTTTCCACCTCCGCGCAGAACCTTCATACAACATGTGGTGCAAGTCTATATATATATATATATATATATATATATATATATATATATATATATATTTATTAGGGGTGTAACAGTATGTGTATTTGTATTGAACCGTTTCGGTACGGGGGTTTCGGTTCGGTTCGGAGGTGTACCGAACGAGTTTCCACACGAACATATTAAGTAGCCGCTTCCGCTTCCTTCTGCCTCTGTCAGGACTCTACACAGCACCCAGCATTGTCCCACCCACACAACCATCTGATTGGTTACAAACAGAGCGGTAACAGCCAATCAGCAGTGCGTATTAAGAGTGCATGTAGTCAGTGCTTAGCGTTTAGCAGGTAAGATCAGGCAGCGGACTCTCCCCAAATTATAATAAACACCTCCCAGTCAACTACTAGTAACATCACTATGAGCCCGTTGACGTTCTAGAATCCTAAACGGCAGCTCAGCTCGCTCGCAGTCCTGGCTTGAGGTGAAGGCTAATTCGCTTTTAGTGTAACGTTAGCTCATTTTGCGGTGTGCGTGTGTGCGTGCGTGCGTGCCTGTGTGTGTGTGTGTGTGTGTGTTACGGACAGCAAAGCCCTGTCTGTCTGTTATTTCACTTTACCTTTTTCTGTGTTGATTGAGCTGTGTTGAAGCAGGACATTATATTAAATGAAGAGTTTTTGTCTCTGATAGTTGATATAATAATGTAACTGCATCATTAAGCCTACATGAACTCCATGGTGTTCAGGGATGAATAGTCTCTCCTATTGCTATTGTACCATTTTTTCAGCTATAGTTACATTAATCATTAGTAATGCAGCAGCCTAATTTTGAATGGTAGGGTCCCTGCTATCACATGTTGATAAAAATATAACATTTACGTAATAAAAATCAACTACAGGCTTCCCAAATGCTGTAATAAATTAAGCATGATGAGTTGACTTGAAACTGTTTAATGTTGCACTTTTTATATGTAGAAGAAAAGTTTTGTCATTTTATTTAATCTGAGCAACAACTTGAGGCAGTTTAATGTTGATTAACGTGGGCAGAATTATTATAGTGTTCCCAATGTTAAAAGGATAAAGCCATTGTTTACAAATTTGGTAAATAAATAACCAAAAAATGTATATTTTGTTGATTTCTTACTGTACCGAAAATGAACCGCACCATGACCTCTAAACCGAGGTACGTACCGAACCGAAATTTTTGTGTACCGTTACACCCCTAAAATATATGTATATATATATATATGTTTTTTTTTATGTTATCAGAATTATCTGTATGACATAATTCTTCATATCGGCAAAAACAGTGATACCAACAGAGAAAATTTGTTTTAAAGTTGTATTTTATGTAAAAAGCTTCAGAACCACTCATCTAGAGCAGGGGTTCTTAACCTTTTTGACCTCAGGGCCCAACTTTTCCACTACAGAGGGGGCCCAGGACCCACTCAAATATTAACACTAAATTAGTAATCTTACTCTTGATTTTAATCGTATTCAATAATTATATCTGACCTATTTAGTTTAAACATGTCAATGATATGAAGCCATGTGTTACTCAAAATGATTATTAATTTAAAACAAACCTTAAACTTAGGTCAGGCTGATTAGAAAAATAAGTACTGATCAAATACACTGCAACAAAAGGGACTAAAATGACTGACGAAAAATACTTTTTACAATTATGTTGTGTTAAAATAAACTAAATTAATGACTGTTTCTTAAGTAAACTTTAAATAAATTTAAAGTGCAAATCAAAATAAAGATATACCACTATAGTCATAATTTTTGCGCTTAAGAAACTTTTCTATGATTTTTATAGCTCCAGGGTTGTGCTTGTTTGAGATTGTCATTACTGCCACAAGTGGTAGAAAAGTGTATTACAATTGAGTACCGCTGCGGCCCATACAGACAAGAGCAGAGGAACAGTTATGATTTGTGGGCCGTCAAGGGGGCGTTCGCGGCCCCACAATGGGCCTATAGTTAAGAAACACTGATCTAGAACACATGACATTGGAATAGATTCCAAAAGTAAACACAATTTCTTAGCATATAGTTTGGTGTCCTGTATATGTACAAACCCAGTTTCCATATGAGTTGGGAAATTGTGTTAGATGTAAATATAATCGGAATACAATGATTTGCAAATCCTTTTCAACCCATATTCAGTTGAATGCACTAGAAAGACAAGATATTTGATGTTCAAACTCAAACTTTATTTTTTTTTTGCAAATATTAATTAACTTAGAATTTCATGGCTGCAAAATGTACCAAAGTAGTTGGGAAAGGGCATGTTCACCACTGTGTTACATCACCTTTTCTTTTAACAACACTCAATAAACGATTGGGAACTGAGGAAAGTAATTGTTGAAGCTTTGAAAGTGGAATTATTTCCCATTCTTGTTTTATGTAGAGCTTCAGTCGTTCAACAGTCCGGGGTCTCTGCTGTCGTATTTTACGCTTCATAATGCGCCACACATTTTCGATGGGAGACAGGTCTGGACTGCAGGCGAGCCAGGAAAGTACCCGCACTCTTTTACGAAGCCACGCTGTTGTAACACGTGCTGAATGTGGCTTGGCATTGTCTTGATGAAATAAGCAGGGGCGTCCATGAAAAAGATGGCGCTTAGATGGCAGCATATGTTGGTTCAAAACCTGTATGTACCTTTCAGCATTAATGGTGCCTTCACAGATGTGTAAGTTACCCATGCCTTGGGCACTAATGCACCCCCACACCATCACAGATGCTGGCTTTTGAACTTTGCGTGGATAACAGTCTGGATGGTTCGCTTCCCCTTTGGTCCGGATGACACGATTTCGAATATTTCCAAAAACAATTTGAAATGTGGACTCGTCAGACCACAGAACACTTTTCCACTTTGCATCAGTCCATCTTAGATGATCTCGGGCCCAGAGAAGCCGGCGGCGTTTCTAGATGTTGATAAATGGCTTTTGCTTTGCATAGTAGAGCTTTAACTTGCACTTACAGATGGAGCGACAAACTGTATTTAGTGACAGTGGTTTTCTGAAGTGTTCCTGAGCCCATGTGGTGATATCCTTTCGAGATTGATGTCGGTTTTTGATACAGTGCCGTCTGAGGGATCGAAGGTCACGGTCATTCAATGATGGTTTCTGGCCATGCCGCTTACGTGCAGTGATTTCTCCAGATTCTCTGAACCTTTTGATGATATTATGGACCGTAGATGTTGAAATCCCTCAATTTCTTGCAATTTCACTTTGAGAATTTCACTTTGTTTGACTATTTGCTCAAGCAGTTGTGGACAAAAGGGTGTACCTCGCCCCATCCTTTCTTGTGAAAGACTGAGCATTTTTTGAGAAGCTGTTTTTATACCCAATCATGGCACCCACCTGTTCCCAATTAGCCTGCACACCTGTGGGATGTTCCAAATAAGTGTTTGATGAGCATTCCTCAACTTTATCAGTATTTATTGCCACCTTTCCCAACTTCTTTGTCACGTGTTGCTGGCATCAAATTCTAAAGTTAATGATTATTTGCAAAAAAAAAAATGTTTATCAGTTTGAACATCAAATATGTTGTCTTTGTTGCATATTCAAATAAATATGGGTTGAAAATGATTTGCAAATCATTGTATTCCGTTTATATTTACATCTAACACAATTTCCCAACTCATATGGAAACGGGGTTTGTACTTGTATACAGTTGATGTTAATATATATCACTTTTGTATATTATTATATCACTTTTGTATTATTAAATTTGGGTTTTCTGGAATTAATCAATTTTGAAACATAGCTTTTCGGCTGTACTTACAGTGAAACAAAAGCATATAAAGCAACAAATGTGCTAAATTTTAGTATTGGTTAAATTAAGATTTTCAAACTTTTGATCATTGTGGTGTATCATTGTCACATTTTAATAACTTAATTTATAAAAATCAGTACAGTTTTAAGAATATGTGTCTTGTATCATGTTGGAGGTAAACTTTTCAAAAATAAATGCATTAAAGGATTTTAGTTTTTCCCTTACCACTGATTGGCTAAGACAAATCATATGGTTCTACCACCTTGATTAATTTTGACTCAAGTTAACAAACATATAGAAGGTAATACATTCAGGCTCAGGTTTTATGCAGCTGCAATTACTGTACCGCCAGCAAAGGCTGCCATGTGACCCATTTAACACATGTGTGTCATGAAGGGGGTGTGTTTTATTTCCCCCAGTGGTCCCTGAGGTGTTTGGACTGGTCAGGTTGCTACATTATTTTCCTTGTCTGTCACCTTTATAGTATCTATTAAGCCACTCACTGCTATCTGTTTGTGGGGCTCTTTCCCCCTTGTTTTTTTTGCCCATGAATGTTTTATATAGTGGCGGGAGAAAGATTGTTCACTGCAATGAGGCCGGCATTGGCCCACCGGTAAGACAAATTGCTCCACAACGTCTGAATGGCAGTCAATGATAACTCATTGTAAGGAGAGTAAGTGACTTCCAATAGAGTGGATCGGGGACAGAGAATAATGGTGGAGCACAGGTGAAAAATAGATGTTTGGCTGGGTGTAATTACTCCATTAGGGGGCTCTCGGTTAATCTCGCGAGGTGCGGCGAGTGTTTTTACAGCGATGAGGGGGTGACATGAAAATGAGTGCGACTGGACAAAGGAGGTGTCCAATCACAACACACACTATGAGGAGTTTACTGATGGCCAAGTGGACCCTCAGCACCCACCACCCTTGCTCCATAAGGCTGCAACCAAGAGTGCTGATAGATGGTCGTGTTGACCAAGTTCATCACTGACATATTATTTACCTGCAATGTCGTCCTGAAGGGCTTCCACCTCCTGCAGGGAGAAACATAAAAATCTAGGTTAGAACAAAAAAAAAAAAAACTAATTTCCAAACATTTTTTTCCACCATTTGGTGTCTGCTGCTGCCGCCTGTGGCCATTTAACAAAAGATGGGGAAAAAAACAAGCTCCAATATGGTCGTATGAGTTTATTCTGACCACACAATCTGTTTTGTGCGGTTAACTTTTAAAACACTGCTACGAGCGCTTGCCCGCAGCTTTATCGCCCAAGCTCAGATTGACCCCGTCTTCACCTTTTTGCTATTTCCCATCTGCTTGGGTTCCACGCTGCAATCCATCCCAGTTGGCTGTAGGCCCATCACTCGGGCGATGGGCTTTCTCGGCGGAACCCCCCGAACTCAAAAACCCTGCAGGAGCTGAAGACTGAGAGGAAAATTCTCGGCTCACACCTACCGCAATTTTTTTGACACCCGACAGGCTTGGACTGCTGGAGTGTAAAGAGTGTGTGAGTGTTAGCATTGTTAAAAGTTGATTTTACCCATAGAGCTCTACAAAAATGGTCAATATGTGCTTATTTACAACATTCAACCACAACATTTTGGAGTTTTTTGCAAAAACAATATTTTTTTGATTGAAAGAGACATTTTGAATATTTTTTTTTACTTGATGTAGAAATGTTTAATGTAATTGTAATGTTTGGATTGATGCAAATTACGGTCGAAATAGACAAAACAATATAAAGCAATTTACTTCCTGCTTTTGGTGAACTATGTGATTTTCAGGTCCACCTGCAAAATATATAAACTATTTGTTAAAGGGGAACATTATCACAATTTCAGAAGGGTTAAAACCATTAAAAATCAGTTCCCAGTGGCTTATTTTATTTTTCGAAGTTTTTTTCAAAATTTTACCCATCACGCAATATCCCTAAAAAAAGCTTCAAAGTGCCTTATATACACCCGTCCATTTTCCTGTGACGTCACACAGTGATGCCAATACAAACAAACATGGCGGATAGAACAGCAAGGCATAGCGACATTAGCTCGGATTCAGACTCGGATTTCAGCGGTTTAAGCGATTCAACAGATTACGCATGTATTGAAACGGATGGTTGTAGTGTGGAGGCAGGTAGCGAAAACGAAATTGAAGAAGAAACTGAAGCTATTGAGCCATATCGGTTTGAACCGTATGCAAGCGAAAACGACACGACAGCCAGCGACACGGGAGAAAGCGAGGACGAATTTGGCGATCGCCTTCTAACCAACGATTGGTATGTGTTTGTTTGGCATTAAAGGAAACTAACAACTATTAACTAGGTTTACAGCATATGAAATACATTTGGCAACAACATGCACTTTGAGAGTGCAGACAGCCCATTTCAGGCACGCTAAGAACATATATTTTTCCACGATTTCAGCACTCAGGTTAACCATACCTAAATAGACACAAAATACTGCATTACACAAGACTACCCGAATGTACTCGAATGATTGAAAAAAATAAATGTTTTTAAGCTAAATTATTGGTAAACACATTTTATGTATAATAATTTACGTAAAACCGCGAGTAATGAATAAAGTTTTCATCAATTAATATATTCTGTAGACATACCTTCATCCGCTCTCTTTTCCTGAAAGCTGATCTGTCCAGTTTTGGAGTTGATGTCAGCATCTGCTTTGAGTGTCGCAGGATATCCACACATTCTTGCCATCTCTGTCATAGCATAGCTTTCGTCGGTAAAGTGTGCGGAACAAACGACAGACCATTTCGTCGGCTTTCCCCACAGCCTCGCATTTTGAACAAATTTCGTCCAATTTCTTGCCACTTTCGCATCTTTGGGCCACTGGTGCAACTTGAATCCGTCCCTGTTTGTGTTGTTACACACTCCGACAACACACCGACGAAAGTGAGAAAATGGCGGATGATGATGGCCATTGTGACGTCATCGCTCCGAAAGCGAATAATAGAAAGGCGTTTAATTCGCCAAAATTCACCCATTTAGAGTTCGGAAATCGGTTAAAAAAATATATGGTCTTTTTTCTACAACATCAAGGTATATATTGACGATTACATAGGTCTGGTGATAATGTTCCCCTTTAAATGTTTTTAAAACACCACATTTGTAGCAATGAGTATAACCACACATTTAATGCTTTTAATATTGTTGTTTTGAGGTCCACAAATATTAGGAAAGTGACGGTTGTTTATGTTTTTACCGTAAAAGTAGGCACCCAACAGTGGGTTAGAAGTACGTCGATAAATAAATCAGCATGTGATTGAAGTGTAGACCAGTGATTCTTAAACTGTGGTACACCAAATAATCACATGATTTAAGTACAGTGTTTTACTTTCCTATATTCAAACACACTGTTACTGTTCAAACTGTGCGTTATGTTACAGCGGCCATATATAAAAAAATATCCTTGTTAAATAAAACCTAGACTTTGTTTATAGAGTACTTATGCTGGCAACCTTCAGCATACAAAGAGCCATTTGAGCCCATTAACCACCAAATAAAACCCACCTGAAGCCACAAACTGTGTTTGAACACCACTCATAGTTTCATAATACTTATGCTCTAACATTTAAAAAACCAAGCACTAGACAGAAAACCAAGTATTATTTCTCGCATCAGCTTTCCGGAGCAGTTCTGAAACTGCTTTTTTTCGGTCATCTCCAGCTGGGTATTTTTCCGCGAATGCTGCGTGTTTATTCTGAAAAGGTCTTTCTACATTTAAATGTTGTGTTGTTTACAATTTTCTCCATACATATTAGGCACACAGGTGAACCAACCCTGTCAACAATAAAAGCAAATTAAGCCGTCCATGAGGCATTAAATGTTAGAGTTTCATCAAAAAAAGTTATCTTTTATGATTTGTTCATTACTAGCTTACTAGGTTGACCACTTAAAACAATACAATTGCTTGGCAGCAAAAAATTACGTACATTTCGATCGAAAAAATATTTAAATATGTTTTATTTTTATATTGCAAGATCACCAAAATCTCCGGAACAACTGTTACACCAGCCTCCCCCGCAACCCTGAGAGGGACAAGTGGTCGAAAATGGATGAATGGACATTAAAATAAACTATCCATCCATCCATTTTCTACCGCTTGTCCCGTTCGGGGTCGCGGGGGTGCTGGAGCCTATCTCAGCTGCATTCGAGCGGAAGGCAGTGTACACCCTGGACAAGTCGTCACCTCATCGCAGGGCCAACACAGATAGACAGACAACATTCTAAATGAAATAAGTTATAATTAAATAACCAAGGCAGAGGCATCAAAGAGCTTCATGCGGCTCCAGAGCCACAGGTTGCTGATCCATGACTTGGGTCTACTAAGCTATCATGGAGAGCCACGTTTTTTTTCTGAGGTGGTACTTGGTGTAAAAATGTTGACAACCACTAGTGTAGACTTTCAACTTTAATGTAAGGGCTGTGACAAAATAATGTGATTTTCTATTTCGGAATCAAAGCTACAGGTAAGCATCGAGTGTGCCCATTAACACTGAAAATATGGTTATGGTTTAGGTTTATTTCGAAAATGCGTACAGTTACAATATGATACGTTACATTTTTCCAGTTTCTCATTACATCATGCTTGAAAAGCAGAGCTTATTTAATCCTACCATTTCAAAGCATTTACTAACACATTTATTTACTTCCCATTCTTCATTTTGTACACAATTTACTTCACAATAAAACAAAGTCATCAATAAATAGTTACCGTATTTTTGGGACTATAAGTCGCAGTTTTTTTCATAGTTTGGCCGGGGGTGCGACTTATACTCAGGAGCGACTTATGTGTGAAATTATTAACACATTACCGTAAAATATCAAATAATATTATGTAGCTCATTCACGTAAGAGACTAGGCGTATAAGATTTCATCGGATTTAGCGATTAGGAGTGACAGATTGTTTGGTAAACGTATAGCATGTTCTATATGTTATAGTTATTTGAATGACTCTTACCATAATATGTTACGTTAACATACCAGGCACGTTATCAGTTGGTTATTTATGCCTCATATAACGTACACTTATTCAGCCTGTTGTTCACTATTCTTTATTTATTTTAAATTGCCTTTCAAATGTCTATTCTTGGTGTTGGTGTTTTATCAAATAAATTTCCCCCAAAAAATGCGACTTATACTCCAGTGCGATTTATATATGTTTTTTTCCTTCTTTATTATGCATTTTCTGCCGGTGTGACTTATACTCCGGAGCGACTTATACTCCAAAAAATACGGTAAGTAAAAAAAAATTTAAAATAAATCACATGATGAGATGAACAAGATACTAATTTTTCAATAAAAAAAATATAACCACAATCATTACAATTGGATGAAAATCATTTGCAATAAATGAAACTAAAAACTGTTCGCTAACTATAACAACAATATTGATAGCAAAAGACGTAAAGGTCATGGTTACATTTATAACACTACTCAAATGTTTGGACATACCAACAGCTATAAATGCTGTGTTCTAAAACGTTTGACCGATATTTTAAAAAAACAGAAATTTGAAAAGTTTTGTTAGCGTAGCATAGTTAATGGTTTAGTTTACTTTGAAAATAATGAAGTTGCGTTAAGTAGGTGTGTGTGTATTTGCCGGCGGCATTGGTCACTCAGCATGTTTCAGGCTTCATCGCATAATCTGACTAGCGACCAGACCGCTGTTTTCAGAGTTGAACTGCGTTTGCGTTGTTTTCGTCGCTTCAATACTCATGTTGTAGAACCCATATCTTAGTTTGTCAAGAATATCAACATTTTCGGATTGAAGTCGTACTTGCGCCACTAAGCTTTGACACAGTTTAGCAAGTTTACACTCGACATAGCACTCATGCAAAAAATCTACGGTGAGTAAAATGTTCATTTTAATTCCTGTTATACTACAAGTTCCACATTTATCTGTAAGTCTACCATATATATTTTAAATGTATTAATTTGCACACTGATTGTTTGGACCCGCCGAGTATTTGGTTGTTTTGTGACTCACAAGTCGAGTGAGTACGAGCAGCCATTTACTCAAATTTTCCCTCACTTCCTACGCTGATTGCACAGATTTAATCAATTAAAATACACCGTAACTGTGAACCTCTTTTTTATGTTTCTTCAGCAAGTTTCCAATGATACCAACCTTTTTAAAATGGGGTGAACATTAAATCAGTTACATTTTTAACAAAAAAAGGTCACACCTAAAATCCTGACCCTCATTTACTTTGTACGAAAGAAGATGCAATTAGTGCATTTTAAACGGTTTTATATTTATCACAGGCAAATGATACTTGGATTAATGGAATAGTCTTCACAAAACCGGACTGATCATGCTGGTTTCATTTTTAAAGTTTACACATGCCTACATTCAGGATGTTTACAGTGGTATGTATCTGAAAAAGAGTAGGAAGAAGCACAATGTACAGTATATATCATTATCGCTTCTCCATTTATGGACAAAGGGGCTACAGTGTTTTTAATATTACAGAAGAAATGGGACAATATGGTTTCTGCAGGTGTCAGCAAATCTAATTTAGTTTTTAATGCCACTCAAACCTATTCTAATGCCCATGATGTCCTATTGGAGGTCATTGTTATATATATTCAAAACCATACGATTGTCTGTACGGACAAAATTGTAAACCTTTGACAATGATAATGTTGAATAGTTGAAACGTTACATTAACTGTGGCCAAATGAAGCACAAATGTAATAATATTGTAAGTAACCCTTTCAAATGCAATACACATTTTTTTTTCATGACTGTAGTCTTTTTAACCATAGTAGTTATCCTAAATAGACAAATCACAACATCAAATGGACTCAGTATTTGTTAGCAAAAATTCCACTTCAATAAATACTCAACATCTTCAAGTGCAGTTCCACCATTAGAAAAACTCACTCTGTGGTTTGTTTTGTTGTCTTTTTTGTTGCCAATTTCAATTGTATTTTTTTTGTTTATTTAATGCCTCTGTACATAAAATGTAATATTTTTTTAATGCCATTTAAGCCGGTCATTTTGGAAAAATAAATTAAATGATATTTAATGCATTTTAATGACCCAAGAAAGCTCCGGACAAAACAAAAAGCGGTGTACAGGTGTACCTAATGATGTGACCGGCGAATGTCTAAATGCGTCATTCTTGGCCTTCCTCGGTTAAATTGCCGATACACAAATCCTCCCAGAAGCTCATTAGAGGAGCAAGCTGACCTTAAACCAGACTAGCTATTAGCAGACAGGGCCTCCAAACAACTCCACAAAGGCGCCAAATGAGAGAGAAATACAATACATCCAGCTGGACATTTTTTTTTTTTTTTTTTTTTTGTTTGACGCCCGCAGGTTGAGGTGGGTTTGCACTGTCTGACAGCGACCCGTTCAAAGCGACAATTTGTGGGGTCGTGGTTTTGTTTAATTTCCCGTCGATATTGGCCCAGACCGTGGCGTGAACCCTACCTGTAGTTCCATCCTGGTCAACTAAAGTCGCAGCTCACACACACACGGAAGGCCTCGTCACTGACACCCCGCACAAAGCGCCGCCATTGGACAAACCGCCTTTTTTTTTATTGAATAGACAGGACGTCTGTTACGGAAGTGGCGGCCTGCAGCGCCCCCAAGTGGACAGCGCCTGAACTGACGCAGGCTGTTAATTCAACCTGAATCCATTTAGATTAGTAAAATATACGATAACAAATAATAGTCAATATATATACAAAAAAAAATACATATTTTTTTAAATCATGTTGATCCAAAAATTAGCCATATTTGAAGGCAGTCTTTTTTAATAACATACTGTACTCCTGCTTGGCCAGGGCTACCTTATTAACCTCTTGGTTCAGTAAATACAAACAAACAATTTCTCCATCTATGCACACATTTACTCTACTCTGCTTGTCTTCATTATAAGGTTACAGGTGAGCTGGAGCCTATCCCAGTTGACTTTTTTTTGGGGGGGGGGTCACATAATTAACATAATGTTATATAATTATCCCAAAGGTACAAAATTAATTGACTTGTACATAAAGTGCCATGAACTCATTAATTTATTCACTGTTGTGTTACAGGTTGAGTATAAACAAATGTCTGAGAAACTGCAATGAAACGAAAAAGGGTAGGATTAAATAAGATGTGCTTCCTCCCACTCCTTTTCGGACGTGCTGTAAGGAGGAACTGGAAGTATGTGATGTTTCGTATTGCAATTGTATGCATGTTCCAAATAAACTTTTACCATAACCGTGTTGTGAGTAATTGCATCTTCTTAATAAATAAAAAATATAGATATATTAGTAGAAAACTGAGAGGCACAATTAAAGAAAGCAAATACACTGTATATAGAAATACTTTTTTGTTTTTGTTTTATTCTTGCAGCGTCTTAGTTACTTTGCACCTATGGCTGGTGGATGAATCGCACCTCATACACTCTGAAATGAGATGTGTTTGTTACAGACAATTTAGTGATTTTAGGGAGATCTGGACAGTGGTTTTTGAAGGCTTTGCGGAATGTCCACTTTAAAGTGTTGTGTGTACCGTCCTACACCGATAGTGTGGCTTTTCTGTTGTAGGCAATAGTTTTGTTTATTTTATATATATATGTGTATATATATATATATTAAATTGCGTGATAATATCTAAAAATATTCAACAAAAGTATTATTTTGAACATGCTGAACAGAGTTACAATTCAACATGTTTATTTTCCAGTTCTTTTCAAAAAGTGGGGCAGCCCCCCCTCACCGATAAAATGCCAGGGGGCCTCGCGTGTAACCCCGGGGAACATGCCTCATCACTATCATGCTTCAAACCTCGCATATACTATACAAAACGTGCTCATTGTAGCCAATAATACAAAAAATAATAATATATGGTGCTCCTGAGTCAATTTAATTGTATTCTTATTTATTTAGTTTATGTTGCAGTGTATGAAATGGTTCAAGTTGGTCAAAAAATGCTAATATATAATTTATTTTCTTCTTCGGGCAAATTGATGCACTTTAAACCTTTTCTGTTACGGACTAAAACACAAATATTCTTTGTTGCTAGTTGATCTATATATTTGTTTTTTGTTTTTTTCTGTTAATGTTAATCAAGGATGTAATGTCATGCAGAGGTGTACTTATAACATTTTTATAGTCGCAGCGAGAGTGGATGTGGGTGGGGAAACGTCTTCTTCTTCCTTCTTGATAGAAAATAGTTGAGAAGCACAGATGTATAATCTAACCCGGACACGATGCACTCCACCTGAGCGCAATAGTTTTGCCTTTGGCCTTTCGAGCAAAAGAAAAGTTCACAGTGGCGCAGACTTTCCAGGGAAGCCTTTGCATCACAAGCGCCGCTCTCCCTTCATCTGATGCTAATGTAGAACAAAAACAAAACGCCAAAAAAAAAAAAAAAAAAAAAAAAAAAGGAGATATCCGGCTTTAAAGTCAGGGCCGTCTGCCGCGCTGGCCGTTTGAAGCGCGTAAATGTGACATAAGACTTCAAGAGGAAAGCCCAAGACTGCTGGGTTTAAAGATGAGTGCGAGGCAGACAGGCAACACGGTTCGTCTCCGTCCAGAGGGATATTCTGCGGCCAAGCTTGATTATTAGAGATGAAGGACAGCCTGAGAGGATGTGGGATTGTTAAACCCTTGAATCCTTCCAACAAAGCCCTCCCTATAACAATCTTCTGTTCGCCGTCTCTGCGTTTATTGTGCACGGCTCACATTCAGGGGAACAAACACGGGGGGCTATCATTTGGCATTGAGTCGCAGAATGTAGGCATTTTATTTATGATCAATTCGCCGCGGTATTGTTTCTTTTCTAAACCAAATAGACCTTGAATGAGTGAAAGGAACGTGTTGGCTGGATTTCACAGGCTCATCCCGGCATTGACTAATCAGGACAGTGTACTGTATGTAGACAGCACTTCAACCATCATTAGTATTATGTGAAACCCTGGCTGCCGATTCAAAACCTCTGCTCCCCCCTTTTGCTGCGAGAGGCTGCGCTTCATTTAATGCCCTGTCCATTACTGCCAGCGTGTTTGAAAAGTGGCTAAGCCTTGAAACGGCTCCCGTATTATTTCAGGCCCGAAGTGAATATTTCACGGCGGGAGGCGGAAAATGAGACCTTCCCTCAAGGGACTGCCTGCGGAGCATTCTACGTGGCGCGGCGACGGTAAGGTCTCATACTGTGCAAAACACCCTTGAACAAACAATTATATATTTATCCGCCGCTCTTTTGAGGGCTTTCTTTGCTTTTTTTTCTCCCCCCCATGCTTTGCAGGTAAAACAGGAGGGATATTCAATAAAAAAAAAGAAAAAGTCCTGTAGCTCGCTGCATGCTGGTGGAGAGCCAAGATCAGTGTGCAGTCAGTGAGTAATCAGCGACCCAGAAAATAAGGTGTTTTATCATCACCTCGGCAGTGCAGGGAACACATTCCCCGGGCAAGCGGAGATCTCTTCAAATAGCAGCAGCAGGCTAAAAACAAGCATCTAAGCACATTGATTCCTGAATCACCTCGTAGCGCCTTGAAATCAGATCCCACAGTCTTGGGAGATTAGCCAGGAACGCTCGGCCTGCTGGGGAATTATTATTATTATTATTATTTGATAAAAGTGGAAAAGTTGCAGACGATCGTCTCATCTGTTAACAAAAGCTTTGGAGTTTAGTGTAGATCTTAAATGTGCGCGCTAAGCCTACATTTTACTGGACGATATATTGTCTCCCAAATTGTTGCCAGGTACATTATTATTGTCAGCATTATTATGTAGGCCTAAAAATAATATACAATAGTATCTCAATGTATGAGCTTACTTTGTCAGAGCTTTTAACTCAAAACACTTGGATCTCAAATTAGCGAAATTATTCTCTGCATTTGACCCATCACCCTTGATCAACCCCTGGGAGGTGAGGGGAGCAGTGGGCAGCAGCGGTAGCCGCGCCCGGCAATCATTTTGGTGATTTAACCCCCAATTCCAACCCTTTTTTTTTTCCAGTCCCATTTTTATAGTCTTTGGTAAATAATTGAAATAAACTTAATTGGTGAACATGACAGGCGGTAGAAAATGGATGCATGGATAACGTTCGTGTTTTTAAGAGCAGGCTTAAGACCCACCTTTTTGATTTGGCTTTTACCTGATATTAATTATTTTATTAAAGCTATTTGTATTTTACTTTTTATCCTATTAGTTATGCACGATTGTATTTATTTATATGTATTTATTATGTATTTACTGTATATATATATATATATATATATAGATATATATACATTTTTTTAGGGATGTCCGATAATGGATTTTTGCCGATATCCGATATTCCGATATTGTCCAACTCTTTAATTACCGATACCGATATCAACCGATACCGATATCCACCGATATATGCAGTCGTGGAATTAACACATTATTATGCCTAATTTGGACAACCAGGTCTGGTGAAGATAAGGTACTTTTAAAAAAAAATTAATAAAATAAGATAAATAAATTAAAAACATTTTCTTGAATAAAAAAGAAAGTAAAACAATATAAAAACAGTTACATAGAAACTAGTAATTAATGAAAATTAGTAAAATTAACTGTTAAAGGTTAGTACTATTAGTGGACCAGCAGCACGCACAATCATGTGTGCTTACGGACTGTATCCTTTGCAGACTGTATTGATATATATTGATATATAATGTAGGAACCAGAATATTAATAACAGAAAGAAACAACCCTTTTGTGTGAATGAGTGTAAATGGGGGAGGGAGGTTTTTTGGGTTGGTGCACTAATTGTAAGTGTATCTTGTGTTTTTTATGTTGATTTAGTAAAAAAAACAAAAACAAACAAACAAAAAAATCGATACCGATAATAAAAAAAAAACGATACCGATAATTTCCGATAATACATTTTAACGCATTTATCGGACATCTCTAATTTTTTTCTATTAATCTTCATATATCTTATTTGTATTTTATTCTTTATCTTTACACATGGTTCTTACTATTTTACATGTTTTATTATTTTTATTTTCCAACGTTCCTCAGATGAGCCATCTGCCTCAGGGGTTCTCGGCCGTGCTTGTTTGGCGCTTTTGTGTCAGCGTCCTGGTGGCCGTGGTCTGATGACCTCCAGGTGCAGATGGCTCCTGTGATAGTGTTTACTCACATGTCTCCTCTGTACTCAGCCATGCAATCATTGGTCCATATAGTTGCAAATGTGTGTATGTTGTGTGTGTGTGTTCGTGTTTGGTATCTGTATCACATACGTACGCACTGCGTACGTATGTGATAATGGGGGACATGGGTCACCGGGGTATTGTTTTTAACTTTGTAAAGCACTTCGCGTTGCATTTCTTTTACGGTATTTTTCGGACTGTAAGTCGTAGTTTTTTTCATAGTTTGGACAGGGGTGCGACTAATATTCAGGAGCGGCTTATGTGTGAAATTATTAACACATTAGCGTAAAATATCAAATAATATTATTTAGCTCATTCACGTAAGAGACTAGACGTATAAGATTTCATGGGATTTAGCGATTAGGAGTGACAGATTGTTTGGTAAATGTATAGCATGTTCTATATGTTATAGTTATTTGAATGACTCTTACCATAATATGTTACGTTAACATACCAGGCACGTTCTCAGTTGGTTATTTATGCCTCATATAACGTACACTTATTCAGCCTGTTGTTCACTATTCTTTATTTATTTTAAATTGCCTTTCAAATGTCTATTCCTAGTGTTGGGTTTTATCAAATAAAATTCCCGAAAAAAAGTGACTTCTACTCTTTCTTCTTTATTATGCATTTTCGGCAGGTACGACTTATACTCCGGTGCGACTTATACTCCGAAAAATACGGTATGTATGAAAAGCGCTTTATAAACAAAGCTTGATTTGATTTGATTTGATAATCACAATTATCTTTTAAAATTAAAAACAAACTTTGACATAAGAAATATGTACTACAGAGAGCTACAATTGTCATGCCATATTCTGATTTTCTTGGTATTTTCATGGGTTTAGTGTTTTCATTCCTGTTTTGGGCTTTTATTTTGGTGGCGCTTCCGTTTTTTTTGTGTTTCCTTGCAGCGACTTAAGTCCTGCCTTTGAGCGCTGTTTTACACACCAGTATCCTATTGACAATTAGGACTATTTAAGTTGAGTGGAGGGCTTCACGGTGGCAGAGGGGTTAGTGCATCTGCCTCACAATACGAAGGTCCTGAGTAGTCTTGGGTTCAATCCCGGGCTCGGGATCTTTCTGTGTGGAGTTTGCATGTTCTCCCCGTGACTGCGTGGGTTCCCTCCGGGTACTCCGGCTTCCTCCCACTTCCAAAAAAAAAACATGCACCTGGGGATAAGTTGATTGGCAACACTAAATTGGCCCTAGTGCGTGGATGTGAGTGTGAATGTTGTCTGTCTATCTGTGTTGGCCCTGCGATGAGGTGGCGACTTGTCCAGGGTGTACCCCGCCTTCCGCCCGATTGTAGCTGAGATAGGCTCCAGCGCCCCCCGCGACCCCGAAGGGAATAAGCGGTAGAAAATGGATGGATGGAAGTTGAGTGGAGGCCACTTTTCATTGTTGGGACTTAGTGATTGTTTATTCATGTCCTCTACATGTAAGTCTTTGTGCATTCTTTGTTGGTGTTTCGTAGCTTGTAAGTTTTAGTTTCGTTTTGCATAGCCTGTGCTTTGGTGCCCTTCCAAGCGGCACTCGTCTTTTGTCCATTTTTGGTCACGGGATTAAATACATTTTTACCTGCAAACCAACTTCCTCGGCTTTCTGCATTTCTAGGAACGAACCAATTACCGCCGCCATGCGACCCAAGTGTCACCACAGTTGTTTTATGACTTAATATAGTACAGTATTTACCTTAGAGAGCCGAATTCTATGGTATTACCTTTGAGTTGCTTCTGAGTCAAAAACATCAGCATTTTTTTTCATACAGTATGTGTATGGATTAAAGTCAATATATAATTTAACATTCTTGGCTTTGCTTCAGTATGGTGCAGATTGGCAGTGATATGCTTGGTCATGAGTTTTGATGATTCGATGATCTATTGCGCGAAACCAACTTTTTCTTTTGACCTATTGGTACCAGCGTTTGTGTATTTGGGATCTGCATAAGTCCCGAAAATTTGAAATCAAACCAAGGGGAATTAGGGATATGTTTATAAAACAAGCCGTTTGGAATTTGCCCCATTTGTGACGTCAGCAGATTATCCATATATGGTAGAAATGTACCCGAAGATCTTTCCGCAAGTTCGCCATTGTAGTCTGACGATGTAGTCAATAAGTTCCTTCTTTTTTTGTTGTGGGGCAGACTGGCCCGTACATGCACATGGATCCTCCGCTGTTGCCATTTCTAATACAAAGTAGCGTATAGTTTGAACTTATATCTGTCAGTAGACTTGCTATGGAAGCGCTAAAAACTACAACAAAGATGGCGGGGAGAAGATGCAGTCAAAGTGGAGGCACATAAATAAGACCGCCCACAAAACGGCGCATCACAAAGAGGCTTAAAAACGGTCTGTAAAACATAATCTATGCAAAATTTGGACCAAAGAACCACCATTACATGTTATGTAGACCACAAGGAAGTGTTTTAAATGTAGAGAAAAATCCTAATTCATACTTGTCAACCTTGAGACCTCCGATTTCGGGAGGGGGGGGGAGGGCGTGGCAGGTGGGTATGGTTAGGGGCGTGGTTAAGAGGGGAGGAGTATATTTACAGCTAGAATTCACCAAGTCAAGTATTTCATACATATATATATATAAGAAATACTTGACTTTCAGTGAATTCTATATATATATATATATATATATATATATATATATATATATATATATATATATATATATATATATATATATATAAATACTTGAATTTCAGTGTTCATTTATTTACACATATACACACACATAACACTCATCTACTCATTGTTGAGTTAAGGGTTGAATTGTCCATCCTTGTTCTATTCTCTGTCACTATTTTTCTAACCATGCTGAACACCCTCTCTGATGATGCATTCTGCTTCGTCTCCTTGTTGTGTGCGCAGTTGTGCACTGCACTCTCTAAAAGCCCTAGATGTTATTGTCACATATGCATGTACGGTAGATGGCAGTATTATCCTGGTTAAGAGTGTCACAACATTACTGTTTACGGCAGACAAACTGCTTTATGGTAGACGGAAACGTGACTGCTGTTGTGTGTTGTTACCGCGCTGGGAGGACGTTAATGAAACTGCCTAACAATAAACCCACATAAGAAACCAATAACTCGCCCTCTATCATTCTACAGTTATAACGTGATTGGGCAGGCACGCTGTTTATATTGTGGAAAAGCGGACGTGAAAACAGTCTGTCGACACGTCACTCAGGTCCGCACGGAGCTGGAGGGGCCGTGGCCTCCAGCTCCGCCTGAATTTCGGGAGATTTTCGGGAGAAAATTTGTCCCGGGAGGTTTTCGGGAGAGGCGCTGAATTTCTGGAGTCTCCCGGAAAATCCGGGAGGGTTGGCAAGTATGTCCTAATTTGACCTCTTTAATTCAGTGAATAACATCGGCTTCTTCTTCTCAGCATTATCCTTCACCTTTATTTTTTTCCTTCCCATGTTTGGTAAAACAAAGTTATGTGGATCTCTCGCTATAAGCTAATGCTAGCGAGTCAGACCAGATGTTTTGGTCAGATCTTATGGGGTTCACTGTGACATTTAATGTCCAATGCTTGTAACTCAAATTTGTGCTCTCAACTTAAAGCAAAACAATTACCTAAAAGACGGCTCTTATATCAAAACACTCTTAAGTTTAGGGTACCACTTTTTAATAATAATAATGCAAGTATTCCTTTCAAACACAATAAACTTTGATTTCTCATTAGTATGTTTTACAATTGTAATTGGAAGGTCAATAACTTTAATTTAAGCTAAAAAAAAAAAAAAAAAAAAAAAAAAAAAGGACTCTCAGTCTTATTTAGGGAAAAATGCATTTCAAGTAATATTGAGCATCTTAAAGTGCAGCATTTTCCCATTTTGAAAAAAATGGGTCAGGTGGTTTGTTTTGTTGTCTTTTTTTGTTGTCATCTCTTTCCAACAAATTTGCCATAATTGGCCTTCCTTTTTTCATGCGTTGAACCTTTTCAACAAAGCCCTCTGTAACAATGGGAAGATCTCACATTCACACTAGCAGAAAGCAGGAGAAAGAAAGTGTATTATTTGGGGATGTTGTCAATTAAATTTTATTGTTTGTTCTTGTGTGTGTGTGTGTGTGTGTGTGTGTGTGTGTGTGTGTGTGTGTGTGTGTGTGTGTGTGTGTGTGTGTGTGTGTGTGTGTGTGTGTGTGTGTGTGTGTGTAATATACTGAAAGTGTATATATATTATATATATGTGTGTACATATTTATACATATATATATATGTGTGTGTGTATATACAAACGTATATATTATAGATGTATAAATATATGTGTATATATATATACATATATACGTATATATATCATACATACCTGTATATATATATATATATTATATATACAGTATATGTGTATATATTTATATATGTATATATATGTATGTGTGTATGAATGTATATATGTCTGCATACATGTATGTGTATATATGTATGTATACATGTATGTATATATTTTTTTCAATTTTAAAAAATGAAAGAAAAAAGACGGATAATGAAAATTTTAAAAATATAAAAGTGTAATATTTGAGGATATTGTCAATATGTATTGTTTGTTCTTGTATGTATGTATGTGTGTAAGTGTGTGGGTGTGTGTGAGTGTGTGTATATATATTATATATATATGTGTGTACATACATATATATATTATATATGTGTATAAATATTATATATATGTATGTAAATACATATATTATATATGTGTAAATATATTATATATATGTATGTACATACATATATATTATATATGTGTGTATATATATATATATATATATATATATATATATATATAAATATATATATATAAATATATATATATATATATATATATATATATATACACATACATATATATATACATATATATATATTTATATTTATATATATATATATATATATATATATATATATATATATATATATATATATATATATATATATATATATATATATATATATATATAAATTGGCCCTTTGTGTGAATGTGAGTGTGAATGTTGTCTGTCTATCTGAGTTGGCCCTGCGATGAGGTGGCGACTTGTCCAGGGTGTACACTGCCTTCCGCCCGATTGTAGCTGAGATAGGCTCCAGCACACCCCGCGACCCCGAAGGGGATAAGAGGTAGAAAATGGATGGCTGGATGTATATATACTGTGTGTATATATATATATATATATATATATATAGCCTCAATCTGAACCTTGGTATTTACCGTGATGACGGACTGGCAGTGTGTCGCGCCTCACCAAGGAGCAGCGAGAATACCAAGAAGCGCATATGCCAAATTTTCAAAGAGAACGGCCTACGGATCACGATTGAAGCCAACAAGCAAACCGTCAACTTCCTTGACGTCACTTTCAACCTGAGAAATAACAGCTACCAACCATTCACGAAACCCAACACAACACTCCAATACGTGCACCATGACAGCAACCATCCACCCACCACCACGAAAAGAATACCTACCGGAATCAATAAAAGGCTATCGATGCTGTCATCTAGCAAAGCTGAATTTGACCAAGCAACCCCCCCGTACCAAAAAGCCCTTGATGAAAGCGGATACAATTTCACCCTCACCTATGAACCCACGCCAGGAAACCAGCCAAAAAAGAACAGAAAACGAAACGACATCATCTGGTACAACCCCCCATACAGCAAAAACGTCTCAACTAACATTGGACACAAATTCCTCAATCTGATTGACAAACACTTTCCCAAAGACAACACCCTAAGAAAAGTATTCAACAAGAACAACATTAAATTGAGCTACAGCTGCATGAACAATATACGACAAATCATCTCAAACCACAACAAAACAATTGCAAATGAGCCGTCGGCCCCCGGACAGAGCGACTCCAAAACCAACAAAGGCTGTAACTGTCGAAAGAAACCTGATTGCCCTCTCAACGGGGGGTGCTTACAAACATCAGTTGTCTACCAATCTAAGGTAATACGCAAGGACATTAACACATCCGACACATACGTAGGATTAACCGAGGGAGAATTCAAAACCAGATGGAACAATCACAAGGCTTCTTTCAGGAACCAAAACCTGCGAAATACCACAGAACTCAGCAAACACATTTGGGACCTCAAAGACAATAATGTTGAATATTCAATAACATGGCAAATTCTTGCATCCAGCACACCTTACAATAGTGGTAATAAAAGATGCAACCTATGCTTGAAAGAGAAACTGTTTATTATTTACCGTCCAGACCTGTCATCCCTCAACAAGCACAGCGAAATTGTAACAGCATGCCGCCATAGACGGAAACACCTCCTAGGTAACACATGAGCCAATCACCACGCCCCTACGCCAGCCTGTACCCACCCACTCTGTGCCCTATATAAACCATGGTATGCGAATGCTCCCATTAAAATCTCCTGATGATTGAGGGTACCCCCCCCTCATGAAACAGGCCTGTAGAGATGAAATAGTCTTGTGATTTTTTTTCCCACACATACATATATATATATATATATATATATATATATATATATATATATATATATATATATATATACACACACATATATATATATATATATATATATATATATATATATATATATATATATATATATATATATATATGTGTATATATATATATGTGTATATATGTATATATATGTGTATATATGTGTACATATATGTATATATGTATATATATGTATATGTATACATATATATATATATACATATATATATGTGTATATATATATACTGTATGTGTGTCTATATATATTATATATTTATATATGTATATTTGTATGTGTGTATAAATACATATATCAGCATACATGTATGTGTATATATGTATGTAAAGATGTATGTGTATATATGTATGTATACATGTATGTGTATATATATATTTACATTTTAAAAAATGAAAGAAAAAAGAAAGAAAATGAAAATTTTAAAAATATAAAAGTGTATTGTTTGGATGTATGTGTGCTAGTCACCCACTTAAGCTGCTTTCTGGATAACATTTGCAGCAAAGATATTGCCATACATTTAGATATGCATCACCATAAAAAAAAATGCAATTTGTGGTATTTTTTTACCCCCCTCTCATTGACCTTTTGATTTACTGTTAATAATAACATCGTTATCAAATGCAAAAAAAAAAAGACCACCCTCCGCAATTTCACGCTGACATATAGAAAAGGATTCAATTCTCCCTCACGACGTGGCGTAAACGAGGCGATTTGCACCTAAAAGTAGACGTCGCCGCGGCAAAAAAGTCAAACAACAAAGCCGCGCTTAATCATTGAAACTTCAGCTGGCGGTGACCTTTGGGGAAGGATCCATATCTCTTCCTGGAGGAAATGATGTGGATAGCGAGCGCTTGTGTCCTTTGTGTTTTTGTGAAGATATTGAGTGTTTGAAGTGTTAACACTGACACTAAGCCTTTGGGGTGAGCGGGCGAAGGAAACATGTCACACAATAGGACGAGACTTGGATCTTTGCTTCCCCTTTCCTGACCTCTGACCCTTATTGGTTTTAGGGTTGCTGCAGCCGCGGCTCCTCCAGGCCACTGTCTGACTCTATCTTATCATGCCGACATGCAGAAAAAAAGATATTACTCAGATGATATAATGAAACCTCTAAAGTTGAATGCTTTGGTCATAATTCCTCTTCTGTTGTTTGTTGATTTGCTCAAATTTGTGTCAATGTGTCACATCTCCACTGTAAAAAAAAAAGTTTGTAAATTTTCTGAAAAAAAAACTGATAGCTCAGCTGCCAGAAGTTTAAAATAAAAATAACAGTGGCTGTAGATTTTACAGTAAAAAAACTGGCAGCTCAGTCACCAGAAATGTATGGTAAAAATACCAGTGGTACCGTCTTTGTATTTACAGTAATGCACTGTAAAAAAACGATTGTAGATTTTACGGTAAAACACTGGCAGCTCAGTCACTTGAATTTTTCCATCCATCCATCTTCTTCCGCTTATCCGAGGTCGGGTCGTGGGGGCAGCAGCCTAAGCAGAGAAACCAAGACTTCCCTCTCCCCGGCCACTTCCTCCAGCTTCTCCAGAGATTTCCCAGGCCAGCCGGGAAACATAGTCTCCCCAACGTGTCCTGGGTCTTGTCTGTGGCCTCGTACCGGTCGGACATGCCCTAAACATCTTCCCAGGGAGGCGTCCGGGGGAGCATATTTACCAGATGCCCAAACCACCTCACCTGCCTCTTCTCGATGTGGAGGAGCAGCGGCTTTAATCTGAGTTTCTCCCGAAGGACAGAGCTTATCACCCTATATCTAAGGGCAAGCCCCGGCACCTGGTGGAAGAAACTAATTTCAGCCGCTTCGACCCGTGATCTTGTTCTTTTGGTCATCACCCAAAGCTCATGACCATAAATGAGGATGGGAACGTAGATCAACCGATAAATTGAGAGCTTTGCCTTCCGGTTGAGCTCCTTCTTTTCTAAGACCAATCTATACATGGTCTGCATCACTGCAGACGCCGCACCAATCCGCCAATCCGATCCACTCTTCCCTCACTCTTGAACAAGACTCAGAGGTAGTTGAACTCCTCCACTTGGGGCAAGATCTCCTCCTTAAACCAGAGACAGCGCTCCACCCTTTTCCGTGCGAGAACCATGGACTCAGACTTGGAGGTACTGATAGTCATTCCAGTTGATTCACAATCGGCTGCAAAACTATTCAGTGAGAGTTGAAAATCCAAAAAGCAGAGACCTAATCCTACAGCCGCCAAATCGGATCCCATCATTTCCCTGACTGCGTCTAGAAATTCTGTCCATAAAAGTTATGAACAGAATTGGTGACAAAAGGCAGCCCTGGCGGAGTCCAACCCTCACTGGAAACAAGTCCGACTTACTGCCGGTAATGCTCTGACACTGATCATATAGGGAGTGGACTGCCACAATCAGACCATCCGATACCCCATACTCTCTGAGAGATACGGTCGAAAGCCTTCTCCAGGTCCACAAAGCACATGTAGACATGTAGGTGTTGGGCAAACTGCCGTGGACCCTCAAGGACACTGCCGAGAGTATATAGTTGGTCCACAGTTCGACGACCAGGACGAAAACCACACTGCTCCTCCTGAATCCGAGATTCGACACTCCGGAGTAGCCTCCTCTCCAGTACACCTGAATAGACCTTACAGGGAAGGCTGAGGAGTGTGAGTCCACGATAGTTGGAACACAACCTCCGGTTACCCTCCTTTAATTAGGAACCACCACTTCACCTGTCCCCATTGGCCCGGCCGGTCACAGCCTAAAGAGGCAACACGGGTCTCCCCTCCAATGGGCTTACCACTTATTGGAGAGGGTATAGAGGTGGGGTGCATTATTAGCTGGGTGGGCAGCCAAAGGTAAGGCCTTTGGCAGTCCAATCCTCAGCTACAGAAGCTGAATTTTCCCTTAAAAATAAAAATGGTACTGTTTTTCTAACTCCAGTAATGCACTGTAAAAACCACAAACGTAGATTTTACAGTAAAAATCTGTGATCTCAGTCACCAAAATATTATGAGCAGTAATTACCCATGTTAGATAATCATTAGCAAGTGTACCTAATGCTGTAGCCAGTGAGTATGCAATGTCCAAGTTAGGGACGGGTACCAAATTTGGTACTTTTAGGGGCACCAACTGAAACCCATCGGAAGTACCAGGTATCGACTCACATAAAATCAAACTGTGCCATGTTTTGGTACCTTTTTTTGCTTGTGACATTACGTCCAGGAATAACAGTTGGCGAGGAAAACAATCCCTCGAGTAGCACTTAAAGTAGACTTAGACAAATTGTCCATAAGTAATGTTGAAAATCTTAATGCCAACAAAGCAAGTATGCCTGATAGAAAATGCTCGTACGTAAAGTACGGCTCCACTTTTCTAAAATGCGCTAACTTAATGATAATTTACACTGGATTTGCCAAACACATGCTACTGATTTGCCTTGGCAATTATAAACTTCCACATTTGGTAATCAAAACAACAACTAAGATGCACGTCACAATCAAACAGCTGGTGTGTAATAAGTAAAATATTCACATTGCAAACACTTTGTAGGGCACGCCAAAAGAAAAGACTGGCACATTCAGCTTAATGGCAAAGACTACTTCCTAGCTAGGCAACAGACCATAGCCTAAACACTACTGCCAGCCAACATATTGGCGTTGCAACTACATCCGTAGTTTACTTGCAAATGAGACCCAGAAATGTCAAAAAAAAAAAAAAGATATGAAAGTAAATGTGAAAGGTATCCATTAGGGTGTAACAATTTGTTTACACAACAATTTGATTCAAATCGATATTGCCGATACAATTCAGGGTGAATCTCTTTCTGATCTGATCCGAAACGATTCAGTGAGTAGAAATCAATTCAGTTACTTTTTAGCAAAACCAATCAAGCAGTGTGATTGTGAAATAAATAGTGGATACTATACGCTGTAGGTGAAATTTCCTATATTCCTGTTATTTCTTGTAAAGGCACTATGTATAAATGAATTATAGATACAAACAAACAAGTAAACAACAATTCATGGCCGATGCATTCACATCGTATTTGAATAAAGTGCAACCAACACTTCAGGTTAAATAAACCAATGGGAAACCTTTTCAATATTCAAGACATTTTCAATAAAAGTACAATAACCAACATTTTAACAGTAGATTTACCTGCTAAATAAAGTTCCTCGACCAAGCCATTCAGTATCTGACGTCGCCGATGAAGGACAGCGTCCCCGGTGTGCGGAAGCATGTGCGGCCCCTCATCCCTTGCTTCCTAGTTTCCATAGCCTCCTTTATCCATCTCTTGTATTTCTTTCTTTCTGATGAAATGACTTCTCCTTGGCTGCCAGTTACATGTTGTGTGTCACACTTCATGTTGCTGTGTTGGGGAAGGCGGTTCGTCGCTTAACTTGAGTCGCCATTTTTGTTTTGATGACGTCACAGACGGACACCATAGACTTAACGTTTAACATCATTATTTTCTAAGGTGTTACACGTCATATAAAATCTAATGTTTTCCTTTTTTTAGAATCGATAAAATCGAAGGATTCCCTTTTAAAATGATCTTGGATCGATACCTAGCTTCCGGAAGGCAAACTTGCCGAGCACAGATTGATATACTTGAAATTTAGGAATATAAATCGGTCTATTGATGTATCGATCAATCGTTTATCATGAATTGATTAACGTGGACCCCGACTTAAACCAGTTGAAAAACTTATTCGGGTGTTACCATTTAGTGGTCAATTGTACGGAATATGTACTGTGCTGTGCAATCTACTAATAACAGTTTCAATCAATCAATCAATCAAACCCCTAGTACCCATCCATAAACCCTCTAAAAGATGGTGGAAATACTCGGCTTACTCTACGTTCTCTTCCCTCTTTTCAAGGCTATGAGCTTTCATTGCCCTGTTGACTCGTCTGCTACGCATTTGCCGTCATGGAAATGACCTTTGATAATGAAGCTTTGGATTTTGGTTGACAATGTTTTTGTGTGATCTCCCCATGTTAAATGCCTGCAGTGGCTTGGCTGACATAATCCATTGAGGCCACACATAAAACAGAGCGCCATCTGCACCTGGAGCATCGCTATCAGCTCTGCGTTTCCCTCTCTCTCTCTCTCTCTCTGTGCCTTTGCTCGGGTTTCTTCCTGCCTGACCTCGCTCTTCCCATTCCAGGCTGCGCAAGTCCAACCAAAGGCGGCTTTCAAGGGGGACTGTCCGCCCGCATCAAGTCAGTGGCCTTTTTTCAGAAGGGGTCGAGAGATCAGAGCGAGTGGAAGTCATGGAAGACGATGACCCGCTCCTCCGGGCTTGATGGGATCTTGGCCCAGTCAAAGCAAGCGGGGCCCGGTCTCTGCCGACAAGCTCCGTTCTCCGCAGGCTTTGACTCTGTGATAGTGCAAATGAAAGAGCAGCGGTTCCGATGTGTCAAGCTCGATGTCCCGGCAGTCTCGCAGAGCCAAGTGGGCGAAGCAAAGGACACAGCCAGCAGGCACCGGGCCGGAACGAGACCCCTATACTGTGTGACATGTCATCTAATCGCTGTTCTTTGGCTTTAAATCTGCGCATCGGAGATCGGCCGGGACAATGACATAGGTCACGATGGATGAGGAAAAGAAACAACTACCAGTCGGAGGAAAAAAACAACCTTTGTTCGTTAGTCCCAACTAGCATCTGTTGATGTAGCACAAAGATCTTTTATCAGCATCAGTAATTACATGCAGATGTTGTTTGTTTACACCTGCTGATAAAAACAACTCCTCGCATGGAAAACAAGGAGTTATTCTTTTCAGAGTCTCACGCCTATGGAGTCGGATGTCAGGAAACCTTTGAATGGCGCTCACTGTAAACACGCATACATGGCGACAGGGCACGCTAGCGGCGTCTTGTTGACACACGGGATTATTCACCATGTGCGCCTGACCCTCCTCTACTTGACATGGCCTCCCCTCGCTCCCCACCTCCACAGATCCCAGCATTCATTAAGATTAGGCGTTTACTTTAAGTCCGTCGCCTCTTTGCATAATGGCGAGCAGCCCTCCCCGCTCGCCCGGCACAATGTCTTTCAAGTGCTAAGGCGAGGATGGGACTGAATTTTAAACGCGACATGTCTTGCCTCCGCGTTGACCTTGCGCAGAAAGCCCAATGATCTCACTCTTCACCGCCGCCTGATTTTCCTCTGTTGCCGTGTTGCCCGTGGAAGAAAAGGTATGACGGCGTGCGCATCACTGTGGGTTTCTTCTACAGACTCTATAAAACGCCTTTAAACACGGCAGCTAGGCAGGGAAAATGTCTCACTCAATCACGCTTTGATGTGGAAATCCAAGTTAATTTCTCTCCAAAGGGAATAATTTCCAGGATTATTATCGATCTTCAGCAGGTGGATGAGGGCAGTTTTGAAAGTAAAGCGCTGAAACACATCCCTCGTTATTAATTTCCAGTGACGGATCCAAATTATGATAAGACTTCCTGAATATGCAGTAGTGCGGACTAACAATACACTCTCACTAGCCACAACATTGGGTACACTTGTGGTGATTAGATTTGATTAAAGGGGAACATTATCACAATTTCACAAGGGTTAAAACCATTAAAAATCAGTTCCCAGTGGCTTATTTTATTTTTTGAAGTTTTTTTCAAAATTTTACCCATCACGCAATATCCCTAAAAAAAGCTTCAAAGTGCCTGATTTTAACCATCGTTATTTACACCCGTCCATTTTCCTGTGACGTCACACAGTGATGCCAATACAAACAAACATGGCGGAAAGAACAGCAAGCTATCGCAACATTAGCTCGGATTCAGACTCGGATTTCAGCGGCTTAAGCGATTCAACAGATTACACATGTATTGAAACGGATGGTTGTAGTGTGGAGGCAGGTAGCAAAAACGAAATTGAAGAAGGAACTGAAGCTATTGAGCCATATCGGTTTGAACCGTATGCAAGCGAAACCGACGAAAACGACACGACAGCCAGCGACACGGGAGAAAGCGAGGACGAATTTGGCGATCGCCTTCTAACCAACGATTGGTATGTGTTTGTTTGGCATTAAAGGAAATGAACAACTATGAACTAGGTTTACAGCATATGAAATACATTTGGCAACAACATGCACTTTGAGAGTGCAGACAGCCCAGTTTTCATCAATTAATATATTTGTAGACATACCCTCATCCGCTCTCTTTTCCTGAAAGCTGATCTGTCCAGTCCAGTTGGAAATGCATCTGCTTTGAGTGTCGCAGGATATCCACACATTCTTGCCATCTCTGTCGTAGCATAGCTTTCGTCGGTAAAGTGTGCGGAACAAACGTCCAATTTCTTGCCACTTTCGCATCTTTAGGCCACTGGTGCAACTTGAATCCGTCCCTGTTCGTGTTGTTACACCCTCCGACAACACACCGACGAGGCATGATGTCTCCAAGGTACGGAAAACAGTCGAAAAAACGGAAAATAACAGAGCTAAATTGACTCGGTGTTTGTAATGTGTTTGAGAAAATGGCGTATTGCTTCCCGATGTGACGTCACGTTGTGACGTCATCGCTCCGAGAGAGAATAATAGGAAGGCAATTAATTCGCCAAAATTCACCCATTTAGAGTTCGAAAATCCATCCATCCATTTTCTACCGCTTATTCCCTTTGGGGTCGCGGGGGGCGCTGGAGCCTATCTCAGCTACAATCGGGCGGAAGGCGGGGTACACCCTGGACAAGTCGCCACCTCATCGCGTGTTCGAAAATCGGTTAAAAAAATATATGGTCTTTTTTCTACAACATCAAGGTATATATTGACGCTTACATAGGTCTGGTGATAATGTTCCCCTTTAACAGACTGGCTAACAGTGGCTGTAGTTTGCAATGATCAATCCCTTCCATTCATTTTCTACCGCTTGTCCCTTTCGGGGTCGCGGGGGGTCGCTGGAGCCTACATAGATCTTTATTGCATCATGCAGTGGGACCTTGGTTTACGAAACCCTTTATTTGCTAACTTTTCAATTTACGCACTTTTATATTGCTTTCGTGTGCGAACCATGTCGCTTCATTCACTAATTTTACAAAGTTGGGCGCAGCATTCTAGTGAGGAGGCGTAGCTTTCCGCATCACTTACTGCACATTACTAGTCAGCCACTACTCAGCTCTTCAGCGCGTGTGCGCCTTTCTTTCTGTGCTTTTCAAGTTTTGTCCATTTTGCCGACACCAATATATGTCCCAAAACTCAACAGACCAGCAAGGAAAGAAGTAAGGAATCACTGTGGAGTTAAAAAAAAAAAAAAAAAAAAAAAAAAAAAAGACTACTTCCGAGGTGTACTTTAAAGGCATAAAGTATGGATTTTTTTAATTGTGATGAGACCGGACTTTTATAGAAAAAATGCCAGAGCAGACTTATTTAACACTCAGCTGGAAATAATATTTGTTTATGGCTTTCATGTGCAACAAACAGACCTTTTACGTGACATATCATACAAAAAATATGCTATGAATCAATACATTCAATTAGCATGCAAGGTGTGTTTTGATGCCACACAAACGCAGCGCGATGGGGTGACGTCAGACGGCGACTACAGCGGATGCTATCTTGCTTCAGAGCAACTTTATTGATTCTTACTTCAATTTTTCCACTTTTTGGAGTGGATTATCATTGGCTCGTGGATTACTGGATCACCAAAAGGACGGTTGATTCTGCGGTCGTGGCTAAAGCGCGTTCACTTCAAACTGACACTGTCTCTTTAAAGTATGTGTGACTTTAAGGGACTTATGAGGAGGAAATATTGTTGTGTTACAATCTTTTGTGTGGTGTTTGCTTCCTTATTTGTGATTATTTCAAGCTGATTATCAGATCCTACCCATGTATTTTTTTTAAAACGTGGCAGCGGTATCTGAAGTGAACGCGACAATGTCATAATTACAACAGTCAGATGGATGAAACAAAAATACAGATAGTTGTCTCATTTGTCCAGAATCTTAACCACACAATTTGTTTGATTCTTGGGGAAAACGATTCAATTCAGAATCAATTCTCAATTAAAAATGAATAATTGTGTAATAACACTGGATGCCAGTTCTATGATTAACTACATATAACTGTACATATAACTTTGATAATTGTGTGTATATATTTTGTCAAAAGTATTTGGCCACTCATCCAAATGATCAGAATCAGGTGTCCTAATCCCTTGGCCCGACCACAGGTGTATAAAATCAAGCACTTAGGCATTGAGATTGTTTCTACAAACATTTGTGAAAGAATGGGCCGCTCAGTGATTTCCAGCGTGGAACTGTCATTGGATGTCACCTATGCAACAAATCCAGTCGTGAAATGTCCTCGCTCCTAAATATTCCAGTCAACTGTTGGCTTTATCATAAGAAAATGGAAGAGTTTGGGAACAACAGCAACTCAGCCACCAAGTGGTAGGCCACGTAAACTGACAGAGAGGGGTTAGCGGATGCTGAAGCGCATAGTGCAAAGAGGTCGCCGACTTTCTGCACAGTCAGTTGCTACAGAGCTACAAACTTCATGTGACCTTCCAATTAGCCCACGCACAGTACGCAGAGAGCTTCATGGAATGGGTTTCCATGGCCGAGCAGCTGTATCTAAGCCATACATCACCAAGTCCAATGCAAAGCATCGGATGCAGTGGTGTAAAGCACGTCGCCACTGGACTCTAGAGCAGTGGAGACGCATTCTATGAAGTGATGAATCACGCTTTTTCATCTGGCAAATGATGGACGAGTCTGGGTTTGGAGGTTGCCAGGAGAACGGTACAATTTGGACTGTATTGTGCTGAGTGTGATATTTGATGGAGGAGGAATTATGGTGTGGGGTTGTTTTTCAAGAGTTGGGCTTGGGCCCTTAGTTCCAGTGAAAGGAACTTTGAATGCTCCAGGATACCAAAACATTTTGGACAATTCCATGCTCCCAACCTTGTGGGAACAGTTTGGAGCGGGCCCCTTCGTCTTCCAACATGACTGTGCACCAGTGCACAAAGGAAGGTCCATAAAGACATTGATGACAGAGTCTGGTGTGGATGAACGTGACTGGCCTGCACAGAGTCCTGACCTGAACCCGATAGAACACCTTTGGGATGAATTAGAACGGAGACTGAGAGCCAGGCCTTCTCGACCAACATCAGTGTGTGACCTCACCACTGTGCTTTTGGATGAATGATCGAAAATTCCTAAACACACACTCCGCAACCTTGTGAACAGCCTTCCCAGAAGAGTTGAAGCTGTAATAGCAGCAAAAGGTGGACCGACATCATATTGAAACCTATGGGTTAGAAATGGGATGGCACTTCAAGTTCATATGCTAGCCAAGGCAGGTGGTCAAATACTTTTGGCAATATATTGTATATATATATATATATATATATATATATATATATATATATATATATATATATATATATATATATATATATATATATATATATATATATATATATATATATATATATCCGTCCATCCATCCATCCATCTTCTTCCGCTTATCCGAGGTAGGGTCACGGGGGCAGCAGCCTAAGCAGGGAAGAAGATAATAAACAAATAAAATAAAAATACAAAATACAAAACAAAAAAAACAAAAAAAACAAAAAAAACAAAAAATATATATATATGTGTATTATTTTTTTATTATATATATATATATATATATATATATATATATATATATATATATAAATATATATATATATATATATATATATATATATATATATATATATATATATATATAATTTTTTTTTTTATATATATATATATATTTTTTTTGTATCTGTCCTGTTCAAGGCAAATCATATTTTTAGTCCATATCTGCTGTACAGATTTACTTAAGAAAAGAGAAGTGTGGGATACTTCTCTTGTTGTCTTATTTGTATTTATTTGACTTTAATAAATGCTTGAGTACAATTTTATCCAACAATATACTTTCATATATATATATATATATATATATATATATATATATATATATATATATATATATATATATATATATATATATATATATATACATATATATATATATATATATATATACAATTATTATTATTTTAAAATTTATATTTGATTTTTAATCGTTTAAGAATCGTTAAAAATAATAATCACAAACATTCGAAAATTGATTTTTTTTTTTTTGACACCTCAACTTCTTACTAGCAGTTTTTTACTATTTAGGACAACCACAAAGAAAAAAGATTTTCGGTGATGGTAAAAACTCCCCCAAAAAGGGCAAATTTCCTTTCCTTTAGGTTTAACATTGCATATTTTATTAGATTTAAAGGGGATGCTCAGTTTCCCTTGCACATGTAAGATTGGGAACATGTGACACAGGCAGGAAGTGACCCAAAGGCCGTGTCATTGAACAGGATTCCTTGCTGGTGTTGTCATTGCAGACCACTTAGACTATCCTGAACTGGGACACCCTTTTTTGTTTCGGGTCATTAATCTCTAATTTCCAAAAACAAATTCCTTCAGTGATGATTCCAACAGCAAGTAGCGAGGCTCTTCAGTAAACATAAAACATCTGGAGCCTCCCTAAAACTTAATTTCAAGGGAATGAAACATCTCCCAGCAGACGATAAACATGATGTGAAGTATCCTTAAATATGAATACAAGGCTGGCATACAGAGTTGAAAAGAGACGTTTCTAAAGAGCCGCTCACATGCCTGTCACCATGCTAGTACCACTTCATCCGTGTCTTCATGTGCCTGAAAGCATTTATGAGAGAGACGGCCAACAGTTATCCTGATACTGCGCCTGTCAATCCCAGGCAGCGGCGGGCTGTCCGATGCAACTCGGCGGAGGTGATGGAGGTTAATATTGGCCAGCGCTCCGAATTCAAATGACGACATGACGGGTTCATCGATGAGCGACTGATAGTCGACCCCATATTTCACATGTCTTCCTGCCCAACTAATGCTTCCTCTGACGAGCTTTGTCAGAAGAGGTTTGCAGCTTAACCCTCGCTCGTCTTCGCCGGCTCCATCACGGGCGATGAGTCAACACAACTCACAGTCAAATGTGATTAGGAAGGATCTGCGCTCGCACAGTAACTCACGACTACTTGAAGGGCACGTCAAGTGTGTCTTTGCAAGAGCAAACCAACAAGTGAACGCAACACAGCTCACGATAATGCAATCCTCGTACAGTATCATCCTTTTACAAACAAATGCAGAGTGGGGGCTCATAGTTTGTTTGGTTGCATGCAGTCTAATAAAGCATGCTGATACACTAATACAGGGGTGTCAAACTCATTTTAGATCGGGGGCCACATGGAGAAAAATCTACTCCCAAGTGGGCCGAACTGGTGAAATCACGGCATGATAACTTAAAAATAAAGACAACTTCAGTGTTATGATCCGCTGCCCGGATCATATTTTTGTTTACGTTTTCAAGGTACTTGTGTTTTTTGTTAGTTTTGGACTCCTTGAGTGCCTGTTTTGTACACCTGAGTTTGTTGCCATGGCTGCTTATTGTTTTCACCTGCCGCGTGTGTTCCCGACGTGCACCTGTTGGTCATCACTGACATTATTATTTAAGCCTGCCTTCCCTGTCATTCTGTCTTGCTTCCTAGTTTGTTTCCATACAACAGATGACGACTTTTGTTTCCTGCACTAAACCTTCTAGCTCCCACGCTAAAGGCTCTGTTTACCTTCTAGCGTGGGAGCTAGAAGGTAAACTAAACCTTCTAGCTCCCACGCTAAAGGCTCTGTTTACCTTCTAGCTCCCACGCTAGAAGGTAAACAGAGCCTTTAGCGTGGGAGCTAGAAGGTTTAATGCAGGAAACAAAAGTCGTCATCTGTTGTATGGAAACAAACTAGGAAGCAAGACAGAATGACAGGGAAGGCAGGCTTAAATAATAATGTCAGTGATGACCAACAGGTGCGCGTCGGGAACACACGCGGCACGTGAAAACAATAAGCAGCCATGGCAACAAACTCAGGTGTACAAAACAGGCACTCAAGGAGTCCAAAACAAACAAAAAACACAAGTACCTTGAAAACGTAAACAAAAATATGATCCGGGCAGCGGATCATAACATTCAGATTGTTTTCTTTGTTTGAAAATAGCACAAGCACTTTCTGAAAATGGACAAAACATAATGTTGTTGTTGTTTTTTACAGTTACATGTTGCGGTTAATATTATTCTATCTTTATTTCTGAATACATGATGTGATAATGTTCATCAGTCAACTCATTGGTGTTGATTTTTAATCTATCATGATAAAAACAATGTATCAAAATCAAATTACAGTATGTTATTTATGTAGTTTGCTTATTCTCCTTGACTGGTGCACTAACATAATGTGTTTTTTTATTTATTTACATATGTAGCATCATCTACAAAGATACAAATAATTGCTATTGCGACATCTAGTGGACACATTTAGAACAGCGGTTTCTTTCATTTAAAAATTTTGGCTCATTTTTATACTTAGCAAACTCATTCAGCAGGCCGTACGTTTGACACCCCTGTACTAATGCTTTTTAACATTACTATACAACATACAGCTCTATGAAAACTACAGGTGGCACTCTTTGATTTGAATCCTACTCTTGGGGTGACGATTCAATTCAGAATCGATTCATGATTCAACATGATTCTTGTAATATAGTATGTGGTATAAAACCTGGGGATAGGTTGATTGGCAACACTAAATTGGCCCTAGTGTGTGAATGTGAGTGTGAATGTTGTCTGTTTATCAGTGTTGGCCCTGCGATGAGGTGGCGACTTGTCCAGTTTATACCCCGCCTTCCGCCCAAATGCAGCTGAGATAGGCTCCAGCACCCCCCGCGACCCCAAAAGGGACAAGCGGTAGAAAATGGATGGATGGATGGTATAAAACCTTTTCAACACAGACTACAGGTTACAAAAGCTCCTCTTGTCTGCTGACATATGATTTATACGTGCAGCGTTGGCCTGAAAAACTTATTTTTTAAGAATTTTTACTTACAAAAATCTCAAAATATTAATCAATCTAATCCAGGAAAATAGAGTAACCCTAACTCCAACCCAATCCCCCCAAAATAATAAAAGCAACAGTAATAACATTGATAATGATAATAATAATAATAATAACCATAACATGAATAATAATAGTAATAATTAGAGATGTCCGATAATATCGGCCTGCCAATATTATCGTCCGATAAATGCATTAAAATGTAATTTCGGAAATTATCGGTATCGTTTTTTTTATTATTATTATTATTATTATTTTTTTTTTTTTTTAATTAAATCAACATAAAAAACACAAGATACACTTACAATTAATGCACCAACCCAAAAAACCTCCCTCCCCCATTCACACTCATTCACACTCATTCACACAAAAGAGTTGTTTCTTTCTGTTATTAATATTCTGCTTCCTACATTATATATCAATATATATCAATACAGTCTGCAAGGGATACAGTCCGTAAGCACACATGATTGTGCGTGCTGCTGGTCCACTAATAGTACTAACCTTTAACAGTTATTTTTACTAATTTTCATTAATTACTAGGTTCTATGTAACTGTTTTTATATTGTTTTACTTTCTTTTTTATTCAAGAAAATGTTTTTAATCTATTTATCTTATTTAATTTAATTTTTTTTTTTTTAAAAAGAACCTTATTTTCACCATACCTGGTTGTCCAAATTAGGCATAATAATGTGTTGATTCCACGACTATCGGTTGATATCGGTATCGGTAATTAAGAATTGGACAATATTGGAATATCGGATATCGGCAAAAAAGCCATTATCGGACATCCCTAGTAAGAATAATAATGATGAAAGTACTAGTTGTTTAATATTTTAATCCAAGAATTAATTCTTAAAAAAAAGTTGCAAAAAAAAATTAAATGTTATTTTCAAAATCGTTTCTCAAAAATTATTAATCAATTAAGACTAAATAAAAATTGTGATTTGGATGTGAATCTAATTTTTGACCACCCCTAATAAAAACCTGTTTTCTTTTGTTGGATTTTAAACCTCTGTTTGAGTATTCACAAATCTGTGATCACATTGATGGCAAATGCTGTTCACTGAACTCTAAGAGTAGTCGTTTAATCAATCAGCGTACTGATCAACAATTATCTTCAAATTAGCAACATAACTCCTCCTCTGTTGTTTGCTGACCAAGCAACAAACAACGTGACACTTCTTTCCAACACGGCTCTGTGTTGCTGCTGCTTCCCTCCATATCACTGATGAAGTGTGAGAGACGAGAAGAAAAGAGCGGACTTGTTTGCATACATCTGTAGACCTCCAAAATTAGACCTATGCAGTACTTAATTATACTGTATTTTATGTCCTTATGTCTGAACCTTTAGTTGATTTCCCTTTTGGGTCAGTGTATCTTTTGGTCTTTGAATTTTCGTTTTAAGAGTGGGAGTAGACCAGGGGTGTCAAACTCATTTTAGATCGGGGGCCACATGGAGAAAAATCTACTCCCAAGCGGGCCGGGCTGGTAAAATCACGGCACGATAACTTAAAAATAAAGACGACTTTAGATTTGTTTTTTTTGTTTAAAAATAGAACATTCTGCACATTCTGAAAATGTACAAATCATAATGTTGTTGGGGTTTGTTTACACTTACATGTTGCGGTTAATAGTGTTCTATCTTTATTTGTCATTATTTATACTGAATAAATGATGTGATAATGTTCATCAGTCAACTCCATCCATCCATCCATCCATTTTCTACCGCTTATTCCCTTTGGGGTCGCGGGGGCGCTGGAGCCTATCTCAGCTACAATCGGGCGGAAGGCGGGGTACACCCTGGACAAGTCGCCACCTCATCGCAGGGCCAACACAGATAGACAGACAACATTCACACTCACATCCACACACTAGGGCCAATTTAGTGTTGCCAATCAACTTATCCCCAGGTGCATGTCTTTGGAGGTGGGAGGAAGCCGGAGTACCCGGAGGGAACCCACGCAGTCACGGGGAGAACATGCAAACTCCACACAGAAAGATCACTCATTGGTGTTAATTTTCAATCTATCAAGATAAAAAAATAATTACAAATTACAGGATGTTATTTATGTAGTTTGATCATTTTCCTCGACTGGTGCACTAACATCATGTGGTTTATTTTTTTTGCATGTGTAGCATAATCTACAAAGATACAACTAATTGCTATCGCGACACCTAGTGGACACATTTAGAACAGCAGTTTCTTTCATTCAAAAATGTCGGCAAATTTTTATACTTAGCAAACTCATCCCACGAGCCGGATAAAACCTGTTCGCGGGCCTGATCCGGCCCGTGGGCCGTACGTTTGACACCCCTGCAGTAGACTTGACTTATTCAAAATAAATTTTGAAAATCAAAAAATACAATTCAAAATCAAAGCGTTCTGTTTTTTGTGTCAAAAAACAATTACTAGATCGAAAAAATTTTGTGATTTTCATTTTACATTTAATACAACAAAAATAAAAAATACATAATATCGGAAAAAAGCAGACCAAACCGGATGTTTTCTCATAATCTGACATCTACATTTCTATTTAAAGACAAGACCGTGGGCGGAGATGGCCTGTAGAAAAAAACACGGTGGTGTTCTAAGACCACATGATAAAGATCAATACGTTGTATTTGTAAGCACTTTTTTTTTCTACAAAAAGAAGTGGATGATATTCATTGAATAAAAAAGAAATCATCAGAAACATCAGTTTGAGTAGATCACTGCTAGTCTACACCATATTAAAGCAAAATTTGCTACGGCGGCCAAGGTTGCTAAAAAAATATCTAAACGGCTGATGTTTATCCATGAAAATATGGAAAAGCTGCTGATGTTTTTTTTGACGGAGAAGCATCTGTAAGGAATGCAGTAGAAGTCCAGGGTGTATGCTGTACTTTATTATTACATCACGTCATAAAACTACTGTAGCTGTTCTTACATTCTACGGTTTTGTTTTCCATACAACATTTCCGATCTAAAAGTTTGTTTTTCTTGCTGAAATGGGGTAAACACGGATTAAATCAGAGATTTGAGATACAAGTATTATGAGATACAAACTTGGTCACAGACTCAATTAGACACGAAAGTTGAGGTTGTCCTGTAAAGCTGAACTACTAATGCTAACCAACCTTGGCTATTATCGACCAGTGGTTGTGTTCTTATGTTTTGGTTAAAAAAGCAATTTTGAGTCGGTGACATATAGCACCTTTTTAAGATTTGAAAAAGTTAATAAAGGTTTTATGATGGGGGTAGTTTCCAATGGGAAGAATGTTTCAAAAGCGGAACAAATCCGAGGTTTGCAGCATCTGTGCCTGTCAGGTTCCTGTGTACTTGAAAGAGGAAGCAACAACTATCATACTTAGAGAGTCTCTAATGTCTTGTCTGTTAATCGTGACCTTTAGAAAGAGACACTTTAAGGCTAAGATAGGTGGATCCCCTCAGTAATGTCACACGCTATATTGCTAAGATGGCTTTCAGATAGTAACCTCCTAAGGCCAGGTTGGGCTCCTTGATATGCCATCGCTTTGTTCAGGTCTCGATAGCAACATCTTGCCCTGTGGGTTTTGCTCTTTGGAGATTTCAGTCCGAAGGCACGCTGATGAAACCTTGCAATGATGAGGGCAATATGCCAGATGGGAGCCCTTTGGGAAGTGTACACCATGATGAGTTGCATCATCTGCTCAGGAGTCACAGAGTCAAAGGCCAAAGGACACGATGCCCATCATGGTATAAAAAGGGCAGATCAGTCAAAGGGAGTTAGTTATCCATGATAAAAGAAATACACATAAATAATATACCACAGTCTATCCTATTGGTGTATGTTAAAATATATATGCATAAATATGTTACAATAATATACTATGAATTATAATATTTTTGCATATTCAAATAAATATGCATAAATATGCTATATGTATATGTTATAAATATAAATGTTTAAATTTGTTTGAGTAAAATATAAAACATATACTATGAGTTAGAAATACATACGTTTAACCAAATGTAAATAATAGATTATGAATGATACTACTTCTATATGTTAAACCAGTGTTTTTCAACCGCTGTGTGCCGTGGGATACAGTCTGGTGTGCCGTGGGAGATTATCTAATTTCACCTATTTGGGTTAAAACTATTTTTTGCAAACCAGTAATAATAGTCTGAGAATGATGTGTTGTTGTTGTTGAGTGTCGGTGCTGTCTAAAGCTTGGCAGAGTATCTTTGTAATACTCTTCCATATCAGTAGGTGGCAGCCAGTAGCTAATTGCTTTGTCGATGTCGGAAACAGCGGAAGGCAGTGGGGAGGTAAAAAAGGTGTTTAATGCTTAAAACAAAAATAAAAAAAAGGTGAGTGCCCCTAAGAAAAGGCATTGAAGCTTAGGGAAGGCTATGCAGAACAAAGCTAAAACTGAACTGGCTACAAAGTAAACAAAAACAGAATGCTGGACGACAGCAAAGACTTACTGTGGAGCAAAGACAATGTACATCCGAACATGACATGACAATCAACAATGTCCCCACAAAGAAGTATAAAAACAACTGTAATATTCTTGATTGCTAAGACAAAGTAGATGCGGGAAATATCGTTTAAAGGAAGACATGAAACTGCTACAGGAAAATACCCACAAAAAAAAAGAAAAAGCCACCAAAATAGGAGCGCAAGACAAGAACTAAAACACTACACACAGGTAAAAACAGCAAAAAAAACCTCCAAATAAGTCAGGGCGTGATGTGACAGGTGGTGACAGTACACCTACTTTGAGACAAGAGCTATAGTGATGCATGCTTGGTTATGGTTTGAAGTCATATCCAACAATTGCGACGACGACTCTTTACTGTCAACTGAGTTTTGTTTTTTAATTATTTCTGCTGGTGGTGTGCCTCCGCATTTTTTCAACGCATAAAATGTGCTTTGGCTCAAAAAGGTTGAAAAACACTGTGTTAAACTAAATATATTAATAATGAATATTATAAATAATAAATAAACCATTTCAGGTGACATTGAGAGAATGGTGGAAAAACAAGTTGACTTTATATGCTTAATTGTGTTTCAGTGTAGCCATTAAACCATATCCAATTGTATTTACGATCCGCAAAGTATGTGAAAACACAATTTAAACATCACAAAATGCCACAAATTCAGTCAGCCATTTTTGAATATTCCGCTCTGAAAATCTTCGGCTATTTCCGGAGATTGACGTCACATTAGTAACACTTCTGCACCTTATTATTAGATCAGTCATACTGGAAATTCGCAAACATTTGAAAGAGAGGTGCTGTTTATCATTCACAATCCTTATGTAAGACATGAACACATGTGTTGTTGTTTTTTTGTGAATTCTAAGTCGTAAACAGATACATACATAACAAGTCCACTAACAATAGAGGCTATAGGGGCTCTCCATTTTACCAGAAAACTCTCTAAATAATCATCCAAAACCCACAAACAATACGATATTTACATATTGTGACCTGAATATTAACCAAATATATATAATGCGCTATCACAGACAAACAATTTTTAGCATTGATAACCGAGAGCTAACTATAGTTTATGCTGCACTGGACTCAAGAAGAGACTTTAATGTAATCATAAAATGAAATGGAATATGGCAGTAATGCAACATAAATGGATGAAAACTGCCATAAAACTGTAGAGAAGAAGAAGACTATGAATTGATTAACGTGGACCCCAACTTAAGTTGAAAAACTTATTGGGGTGTTACCATTTAGTGGTCAATTGTACGGAATATGTACTGTACTGTGCAATGTACTAATAAAAGTCTCAATCAATCAATCAATCAATCAATCAATCAATCAATCAAAAAGACGTTTATGCAGCACAGGCCGGCAGCATATTGAGCCGGTGTGCTGCTTCTGCTACCTCTGCATCGCGTTCGGCTTATCAAAGTTATTCTCGATTATAAATCATGCCTCTCATCTGGATATTAGTGAGAATCAGCCATGAATCTAGAAGTTGTTCATCTGTGACATTCAGTCAATACCCGGAGATGGAGACAAACACACACAAGCGAAGACAGTGTGACTTCTCAGCAGCAACTTTTTTAACACTTCGTCCGGATTAAAATAAAGATATGGACATCCTATCAGTCGTCATCAAAGTAAGAGCAGACATTGTACAGTAAGTGATCGTTTTATTATGTTTGTGTTTCTTGTTTAGCACTTAGCAATACTGCTACATGATGCTTAGTGTATCACTAAAGATGGATCTGTTTAGCAAAGCTCATCCTCCTTCAAAATAAAGCGATTAGAATGGTAAATTATGCGGATTATCATGACCATTCCAATGCTCTGTTTATTAAATTAAAAACAATAAAACTTCACAATCTTGTTGACCTCAACACTGCTCTTGTGACGTACAAAGCTCATAACCACATGCTGCCTTGGTGTCTACAGGAGAGGTTCAAACCTAGGGAGAGTCCCTATGACCTCAGAGGTTCAGCAGTCTTTCAGAACGCAAACATAAGAACGAGCTTAAGAAGTAGATGTGTTTTTGTCAGGGGGGTTCAACTGTGGAACAGCTTGGATGATTCCTTAAAATGTTCCAGTTCCATTCACACATTTAAAAAACACTTTAAGACCAATGTCTTGGAAAAATATATCACTCTTGAATCAACACAGTAGTTAATACTATGATCAATGTTAATTAAAAACTAAATGTGGGATATAATTAAGTATAATTGTTTCTATATACCGTATTTTTCGGAATATAAGTCGCACCGGAGTATAAGTCGCACCTGCCGAAAATGCATAATAAAGAAGGAAAAAAAACATATATAAGTTGCACTGGAGTATAAGTCGCATTTTTGGGGGAAATTTATTTGATAAAACCCAACACCAAGAATAGACATTTGAAAGGCAATTTAAAATAAATAAAGAATAGTGAACAACAGGCTGAATAAGTGTACGTTATATGAGGCATAAATAACCAACTGAGAACGTGCCTGGTATGTTAACGTAACATATTATGGTAAGAGTCATTCAAATAACTATAACATATAGAACATGCTATACGTTTACCAAGCAATCTGTCACTCCTAATCGCTCAATCTCATGAAATCTTATACGTCTAGTCTCTTACGTGAATGAGATAAATAATATTATTTGATATTTTACGGTAATGTGTTAATCATTTCACACATAAGTCGCTCCTGAGTATAAGTCGCACCCCCAAATTATGAAAAAAACTGCGACTTATAGTCCGAAAAATACGGTAGTATATAATTGGTGCAAAGGTTTCAATGTGTACAAGGATATTTCACATGCCTTTACTGTGTATATAATTGAACAGTATTTATGTTGTGTACAATGTGTATTTATAATACGTTGTGAAAAGGAAATGTCATATTTTTTTCGGAAGCTCATCTCGTTTGATTGACTTTGTTTATAGGGTTAGGCGCAATAAGTGTTCAACTTCAGCCTAAACCCTTTCGGTCTGCAACATTTTTTTTTTAAATTTATGAATGTACAACTGTTTGTTTATGAATGTACATCTGTTTGTTTATGTAAAACTGTTTGTTTATTTTGTTGACCATTGACCGAAGAAATAATAAACTCAACTAAACTAAACTAAACTTATATTCAGAATCAAAATTATATGGTTCGAAACATCATTTGTCCCAAAGTAGTCATTATTGGCTCCCACAAAGTCTGCTTGATTAGCACTGTTGTTGATGGGGAAGGGATCTTTGGTTTCTAGCGCGATGTCGTCACGCGATCACGTGACTGCCTTCCTCATTATCTCTCAAAATAACTCGGGAATCTCCATGAGATTGATACTATTTTGATCATATATATTTATCCGCAAACTTTGGAAGTCTTTAGGTGTCATAAATCAGATATATATGACATTAGCTTCTCTATAGAGGCCATTTGTTCTTCCACTCTATTGCTACTTTAAAGGGGAACATTATCACAATTTCAGAAGGGTTAAAACCATTAAAAATCAGTTCCCAGTGGCTTATTTTATTTTTCGAAGTTTTTTTCAAAATTTTACCCATCACGCAATACCCCTAAAAAAAAGCTTCAAAGTGCCTGATTTTAACCATCGTTATATACACCCGTCCATTTTCCTGTGACGTCACACAGTGATGCCAATACAAACAAACATGGCGGACATAACACCAAGGTATAGCGACATTAGCTCGGATTCAAACTAGGATTTCAGCGGCTTAACACTGTCTGATAAGATAATTACTAACAACTATGAACTAGGTTTACAGCATATGAAATACATTTGGCAACAACATGCACTTTGAGAGTGCAGACAGCCCATTTCAGGCGCGCTAAGAACATATATTTTTCCACGATTTCAGCACTCAGGTTAACCATACCTAAATAGACACAAAATACTGCATTACACAAGACTACCCGAATGTACTCAAATGATTGAAAAAAATAAATGTTTTTAAGCTAAATTATTGGTAAACTCAGTTTATGTATAATAATTTACTTAAAACCGCAAGTAATGAATAAAGTTTTCATCAATTAATATATTCTGTAGACATACCCTCATCCGCTCTCTTTTCCTGAAAGCTGATCTGTCCAGTTTTGGAGTTGAATGTCAGCAGGCCAGGGAAGCTAGGGTCGATATTCTTCTCTTGATCATCTTCGGTGGCATAAGGGACGGTAGAAGCGGTGTGAGCCAAGACATCCAGGGGGTTTAGCTCGCTCGTCCACGGGAACAAACTGCCGCCATTGCTTGCCATGCTACCGAGGTCCTTTGTCCCTGAATAGCTCACACACTACGGCAGATTCAATGGGGGTCTGGCGGCAGATTTCTTTGACTTTATCGTTGGAAATGCATCTGCTTTGAGTGTCGCAGGATATCCACACATTCTTGCCATCTCTGTCGTAGCATAGCTTTCGTCGGTAAAGTGTGCGGAACAAACGACTGACCATTTCGTCGGCTTTCCCCACACCCTCGTATTTTGAACAAATTTCGTCCAATTTCTTGCTACTTTGGGCCACTGGTGCAACTTGAATCCGTCCCTGTTCGTGTTGTTACACCCTCCGACAACACACCGACGAAAGTGAGAAAATGGCGGATTGCTTACCGATGTGACGTCACTTTGTGACGTCATCGCTCCGAGAGCAAATAATAGAAAGGCGTTTAATTCGCCAAAATTCACCCATTTAGAGTTCGGAAATCGGTTAAAAAAAGATATGGTCTTTTTTCTGCAACATCAAGGTATATATTGACGCTTACATAGGTCTGGTGATAATGTTCCCCTTTAAGGCGACCATAGCACACAGCTACACTGTCTGGCCTCTAATATGCATACACAAACATGTGCTGCAATAAAGACTAGTCATGGTTAAAATTCAGAGGTTGTCGTTTAGCATTGGGCTCGAATGAGAGTCAAGTACGTTGTGCAAAAAAGAACAAACTGTAGCCTTTAAAATCCACTCATCCTATGGATATTTTAAAGTTACACACACACAACTCCAGCATGTTCCAGCATATGACTTTGGAGTAAAATATGTAGCTTTCATGCTTTCTTCCTCACGGTCCCGGCATCAGATCAGCCACCAAGCGCCTGCTCTGTCTTCCCGGGCCCAGCAGCCCCGCACCACCCAGCCATTAAGCACCATTACCAGGCAGGGCCATTTCATGGTCAGAGAGCATTTCAGCGTTGCTCCTCCCCGGGGGCCACAGAATCGGCCAAGTGACTTCCAGCCCTGCTCGACAACAAATGTTTTACATTCTGTCGGGTTTTTCATTTGGCTTCTTTCCCTTGAACATCTCCCCGCCGTGCACTTTGACTCATCAGGTGTGGCTCAATGATACATGACTGATGCTTGTTGTTTTGCAGCTGTGCCTGCATCCACACCACGACCCTTTTATATACATACTGTATATTGTATATAAGTTACATATGTCGCTGATTCTCAAACTGTTGTGCGGGCTCCATCTAGTGGTACACCAAAGAATCACTTATTTAAATATTCAAACACAGTGTTACTGTTCAAACTGTGTGTAATGTTACAGTGACTAAAATATGAAATACCATATTTTTCGGACTAAAATCCTTTCATTTTCAGTGCGGCTTATAACCCGGTGCGCCTAATGTACAGAATCATTTTGGTTGCTTACCGACCTAAAAACTATTTTATTTGGTACATGGTGAAAGGATAAGTGTAGTTTTTATGCCTTCAGTGACAATCTACAATGTAAATAGTGGCGTTTTGCTGTTTTCAAACACAAAATGTGTGTACCACTTTATCGGGCATTTTAGAAGCAGTCCTGCAGTGCGATCTTGAATGGAACCCACACCACTTTGCTGGCATGCTGGAATGTTCCTGCTGCAAGAAAATGCATATTACAAGAATATGTTTTCGTATATATGAAAAAAAAAAGAATATCATTAAAAAAAAAAAAAAATAGCCAATTAAAAACATTTTTTATCAACCCCCTAAAGTAGCTGTGTGCAACTTGTATAAAGCAAAAAATATAACAAGACCACCATTGGCTAGCTTATGTAACCATTATTGACTTAACAGAACACATTTGTGTTAAAACTGTATATCATTTTCACAATTACTACGTTTGTGTGATAACATTTTTACCGGGCCAAATACAATTATTGATGTTTACCACGGTCACTCACCTTATTTCTTCAACACGTACGCGCAGGGACCACACATACAAAAGCAGTACAAGAAAAGTAACAAATAATTTGCAAACATGTTGTTATGATAGAATATAAATTCAATTTTATTTCGCCTATAAAATCTAATAAATAAATAAATCAAAAACCGCCAACTATTCCCCATTTACATTTCCTGACTTGGGACAAGCAGGAGAAAATGGATGGATGGAATATTAACCAAGTATTAGTGATAGTGTTATTAAAAGCACTAACGCAGACAAAATATTTATAGCGACGCCGTGATCACTACCGTGTGTCCTTTTGTTTACATCATCGAGTGGTCTGCTGCTTCCTCGCTTCCTTTCTCTCTGAAAGTTTATGGTGAACCGTAAATCATGCATCTCACCTGGACAGAAGAAGTCTGAGTAGGTATTCCGACAAGTTGGTACACTTTGACAGCCATTTCGGACGCGAAAATGGCCAGAACGACACAAAAAAAACGCTTGGTCCCATCCCCGCCGATTCTTTGCGAGGATTATGAGACATTCTTCATCTGAATGTAAATATATGAACATCCTATCATTCGGCATGCCAATGACAACAGACCTTGTACAGTAAGTGATGTTTGTGATAATCAGTGATTAAGAAAAAAAAAGCAAACATTGTGATGCTTTTTTGATATTAATATTATATTAATATATATAATAGTATTAATATAGTAATATTATAATATCCATCCATCCATCCATCTTCTTCCGCTTATCCGAGGTCGGGTCGCGGGGGCAGCAGCTTAAGCAGGGAAGCCCAGACTTCCCTCTCCCCAGCCACTTCGTCCAGCTCCTCCCGGGGGATCCCGAGGCGTTCCCAGGCCAGCCGGGAGAGATAGTCTTCCCAGCGTGTCCTGGGTCTTCCCCGTGGCCTCCTACCGGTCGGACGTGCCCGAAACACCTTCCTAGGGAGGCGTTCGGGTGGCATCCTGACCAGATGCCCGAACCACCTCATCTGGCTCCTCTCGATGTGGAGGAGCAGCGGCTTTACTTTGAGCTCCCCCCGAATGACAGAGCTTCTCACCCTATCTCTAAGGGAGAGCCCCGCCACTCGGCGGAGGAAACTCATTTCGGCCGCTTGTACCCGTGATCTTGTCCTTTCGGTCATGACCCAAAGCTCATGACCATAGGTGAGGATGGGAACGTAGATCGACCGGTAAATCGAGAGCTCTGCCTTCCGGCTCAGCTCCTTCTTCACCACAACGGATCGATACAGCGTCCGCATTACTGAAGACGCCGCACCGATCCGCCTGTCGATCTCACGATCCACTCTTCCCCCACTCGTGAACAAGACTCCGAGGTACTTGAACTCCTCCACTTGGGGCAAGATCTCCTCCCCAACCCGGAGATGGCACTCCACCCTTTTCCGGGAGAGAACCATGGACTCGGACTTGGAGCACCTCCAAATATTACAATAGTAAATATTAAATGTTATTATAACTGTGTCTGTTACTACATTACGTATATACTTACATCATGTATATAAAACCTCAATGGAGGTGTTTGGATGTTTTTTTAAGGGCTTTATAGGTTCCATTTTAACCGGACTTTTGATTCCATATATTTATTATTTAGAATGCAAAAAAAAACAAAAAAAACATCCATCCTTATGTCTTTCATAAAGATCGTAGACAATAGGTAAAATTCCCCCCCAAAAATGCAGTTCCCCTTTAAGAGTAGGAATCTTCTGTGCACAGGTTTAGTAGCCTCATATTAGCACACGTTTTAATACACACAAACCTTTAGTACAGTGTTTCTTAACCATCGCTGTGTTGTGAGCGCCCCTGAGACGGCTGCAAACAAACATCTGTTTTTTCAGATGTGGTACTCAGTTGTAATACACTTTTCCACCACTTGTGGCAGTAATGATAATATCAAACAAACAGAAGAAGTCGAGAGCTAAAGTCATAGAAAAGCTTTCCTTAGTGCAAAAAATTTGACGAAAAAGTGGTGAAGCTGTATTTGTATTTGTACTTAAATGTCATTGACAGTTTATTTAAGAAACATATATGTGGACGTTGCCCTTCCGTGGGTCCTCTAGACCACCAAGCACCGACATGAGAGCCCGGTTCAGGGTTACAATACAGTTTTATTTGTTTAATGTCTGCAGGTTGCTTTCCAGCAATTGTCTCTGTCTCTGTGGCAGACTCGCTCTCGCTCTTGCTCTCACTCCAGCTCCAACAACCTCTCTCCTTCCGGCTGCTGCTTATACATGGCGACAGGTGATTAGATAACAAGGCCCACCTGGGCCATCTACGCACCTGTCGCTGACTTCAAAGCCGGTCCTGGCACACCCCGTTCCGCTGCAGGCCCGCAGGCCACGCCCCCCTCCACAATATATATCATTATTATTTATTTTTATTTTTATTATTATTTATTTATTTCACCACAATGTAATTGTATTTGAATTTCATTTTCACCAGTTTTTATGACTCCCTTCTTTTGCAGTATATTTGATTAGTATTTATATTTGGCATCAGCCTAAGACTTGATAATAATCTTTGTGATTAACACATGTTTTATGTTGAACTGTAAGTAGGCTAGATATAATTATTGAATACGATTAAAACCAAGAGTAAATTCAATTATTCAGTGTTAATATTTGAGTGGGCTCTGGATCCCTCTGGAGTGGAAAAGCCTTGTGGTTAGAGTGTCCGCCCTAAGACTGGAAGGTCGTGAGTCCAAACCCCGGCCGAGTCATACCAAAGACTATAAAAATGGGACCCGTTACCTCCCTGCTTGGCACTCAGCATCAAGGGTTGGAATTGGGGGTTAAATCACCAAAAATGATTCCCAAGCGCGGCCACCGCTGCTGCTCACTGCTCCCCTCACCTCCCAGGGGGTGAACATGGTGATGGGTTAAATGCATAGGATAATTTCACCACACCTAGTGTGTGTGTGACTATCAGTGGCACTTTAACTTTTATTTATTTTATTTTTTATTTTTTTTATTATGATTTTTTTTTTCAGTGGCATTTTAACTTTAACTTTAAAGACGATGAATCTTTCGGGCCTAATTTTCATTAAAATTCTGCGCTTCTAACTTGTCTCCACCCAAGACGATCTCCGGCTGGCCCCACTCTGGACTGGACTCTCACTCTATGATCTAGATCCACTCTACGTCCATTGCAACGGTTGCCCGGGTGGGGGGCGGGTCCCCTTCAAGATTTCTCATTGTAATCCCTTTGGGTTGAGTTTTTCCTTGCCCTGATGTGGCATCTGAGCCGAGGATGTCATTGTGGCTTGTGCAGCCCTTTGAGACACTCATGATTTAGGGCTATATAAATAATATTTGATTGATTGATTGATTGATAAAAAATTTTTTTCTTTTTTCATTCAGTTTTCCAATTTTCCCATCAGCTTTGCGTGTGCTAGTTTGCACGTGTTTTAGTACACACAAGATCAAAGATTTATTCATCTTCCGTCCCTATTTTTCTGTGCAAAGTTTCAGTGTGAAGACCAAATCGTAGGACTCTTTGTGACTGTCCGCTTGGGAGTTTCCGCTGGACTCCAACAAGTCCCCCCCCCCCCCTTAGTGTACATTTTCGCAATATTTTGATTGCTACTTCCCAGCGGGTCCCTTGAGTGAGGACTCGGACATCTGGAATTCTTCCCAAATGAAGTAATGGAAGTTGACGCCAAGCTGCTTTATTGAGTTTGTCCCCAAGTGCGAGCAATCTGGCTCGGCGTCAGCGCGAAGGGAAAAGGACAACATTTTGTGGGTAAACAAGACTGGCTTTTGCTATGAAGCCCTACAGAGCTGCAGATAACAAACATCTGCCGCTCGCAAAGAACCACTTACAAGTAGGGATGTCCGATAATGGCTTTTTGCCGATATCCGATATTCCGATATTGTCAAACTCTTTAATTACCGATACCGATATCAACCGATACCGATATCAACCGATATATACAGTCGTGGAATTAACACATTATTATGCCTAATTTGGACAACCAGGTATGGTGAGGATAAAGTACTTTTAAAAAAAATAAATAGAATAAAATAAGATAAATAAATTAAAAACATTTTCTTGAATAAAAAAGAAAGTAAAACAATATAAAAACAGTTACATAGAAACTAGTAATTAATGAAAATTTGTAAAATTAACTGTTAAAGGTTAGTACTATTAGTGGACCAGCAGCACGCACAATCATGTGTGCTTACCGACTGTATCCCTTGCAGACTGTATTGATACATATTGATATATAATGTAGGAACCAGAATATTAATAACAGAAAGAAATAACCCTTTTGTGTGAATGAGGGGAGGGAGGTGTTTTGGGTCGGTGCACTAATTGTAAGTGTATCTTGTGTTATTTATGTTGATTTAATAAAAAAAATAAAAAAATAAAAACGATACCGATAATAAAAAAAATTATACCGATAATTTCCGATATTACATTTTAACGCATTTATCGGCCGATAATATCAGCAGGCGGATATTATCGGACATCCCTAGTTCTTATACATTAATTAAAATATTTTAACCAAGTTTAATTAAATTAAAAACAATTAAAAATAGGTAAACATAAAGGGCTCCAAAGGCCACATGATTTTGCAATGCATTGTGGGGCTGGGTAGACGGGACAAAGGCTTTGTTTACAATGTGAAAGCAAGCAACAAACTGGATTAAAATGGATGGTGCAAATAAAGAAATACAAGGGAACGTACCGAGACAAACTGTCCCTTATTCCAAAGGCTCGCTATCAGGAAAAAAATAATAAAACATGGTGGAATTGACTCATATGACCTATAAACACGTCTGATGGACGAAAGATTTGAATCAATTAAAAGTAGGGATGTCCGATAATGGCTTTTTGCCGATATCCGTCTTTCCGATATTGTCCAACTCTTTAATTACCGATACCGATATCAACCGATATATACAGTCGTGGAATTAACACATTATTATGCCTAATTTGGACAACCAGGTATGGTGAGGATAAAGTACTTTTAAAAAAAATTAATAAAATAAAATAAGATAAATAAATTAAAAACATTTTCTTGAATAAAAAAGAAAGTAAAACAATATAAAAACAGTTACATAGAAACTAGTAATTAATGAAAATTTGTACAATTAACCATTAAAGGTTAGTACTATTAGTGGACCAGCAGCACGCACAATCATGTGTGCTTACCGACTGACTGTATTGATATATATTGATATATAATGTAGGAACCAGAATATTAATAACAGAAAGAAACAACCCTTTTGTGTGAATGAGGGGAGGGAGGTGTTTTGGGTCGGTGCACTAATTGTAAGTGTATCTTGTGTTATTTATGTTGATTTAATAAAAAAAATAAAAAAATAAAAACAATACCGATAATAAAAAAAATTATACCGATAATTTCCGATATTACATTTTAACGCATTTATCGGCCGATAATATCAGCAGGCGGATATTATCGGACATCCCTAGTTCTTATACATTAATTAAAATATTTTAACCAAGTTTAATTAAATTAAAAACAATTAAAAATAGGTAAACATAAAGGGCTCCAAAGGCCACGTGATTTTGTAATGCATTGTGGGGCTGGGTAGACGGGACAAAGGCTTTGTTTACAATGTGAAAGCAAGCAACAAACTGGATTAAAATGGATGGTGCAAATAAAGAAATACAAGGGAACGTACCGAGACAAACTGTCCCTTATTCCAAAGGCTCGCTATCAGGAAAAAAATAATAAAACATGGTGGAATTGACTCATATGACCTATAAACACGTCTGATGGACGAAAGATTTGAATCAATTAAAAGTAGGGATGTCCGATAATGGCTTTTTGCCGATATCCGTCTTTCCGATATTGTCCAACTCTTTAATTACCGATGCCGATATCAACCGATATATACAGTCGTGGAATTATCACATTATTATGCCTAATTTGGACAACCAGGTATGGTTTAAAAAAAAATTAATAAAATAAAATAAGATAAATAAATTAAAAACATTTTCTTGAATAAAAAAGAAAGTAAAACAATATAAAAACAGTTACATAGAAACTAGTAATTAATGAAAATTTGTCAAATTAACCATTAAAGGTTAGTACTATTAGTGGACCAGCAGCACGCAAAATCATGTGTGCTTACGGACTGTATCCCTTGCAGACTGTATTGATATATATTGATATATAATGTAGGAACCAGAATATTAATAACAGAAAGAAACAACCCTTTTGTGTGAATGAGGGGAGGGAGGTGTTTTGGGTCGGTGCACTAATTGTAAGTGTATCTTGTGTTTTTATGTTGATTTAATAAAAAAATAAAAAATAAAAACGATACCGATAATAAAACAAATTATACCGATAATTTCCGATATTACATTTTAACGCATTTATTGGCCGATAATATCGGCAGGCCGATATTATTGGACATCTCTACTTACAAGTGTCACGCCACCATCAAGTTCTCTTCAACCTACTGTATTTTGTTTTTTGTCTACTGTTTTGCACGCCAGAATTTGATGCACGTCAGAGAAAGATGAATAGGTGATAGGCACACGGACCCCCGCTGTCAAGTCGTACAGCCGCACTGACAACAACACAGACGCACATTTTACGCTACCTGAAGCCCAATAATTAGCATTTTCTTTTGGAGCTACAATAAAAAAAAAGAACGCAAACAAACCCTCAGCGTACAGTTATAGATGTCTTAATTTATGTGTGGAATTAATGGCGCTGGCTTGCACCGTCACCTTCTCGTCAGCTTGACAAGAGCAATCCAAACATGCTGCTTGTGCCTCACGCTGCCGGCGGATGACACTCGGGGAGAGATGGCTCCTGCTCAGTAGGACGCTTCCTCTCGGCTCGACCACGCAGCTGTTTATCTCGCAAAACTTGACTGCTTGACATATGTTGGAGAAAATCACTGCGGTTCGGGAGGAAAAATCAGCCTCATTAAAATACGTTGAAAAACAGCGTCTATGTTATGGAATCTTTAACAGGAAGAACTTGTAGTTGGCTAGTTATGTTCTATAGTTGTATGGTAATGCAAAGGAAGAGGGGGTTTTAACACAGTTCTTCTCAAATAGTGGGATGGGTGCCCCTGGGCGTGGGACTACTACCGACCACGCAGTCTGATAGTTTATATATCAATGATGAAATCTTAACATTGCAACACATGCCAATACGGCCGGGTTAGTTTACTAAAGTGCAATTTTAAATTTCGCGCGGAATATCCTGCTGAAAACGTCTCGGTATGATGATGTCAGCGCGTGACGTCACGGATTGTGGAGGACATTTTGGGACAGCATGGTGGCCAGCTATTAAGTCGTCTGTTTTCATCGCAAAATTCCACAGTATTCTGGACATCTGTGTTGGTGAATCTTTTGCAATTTGTTCAATGAACAATGGAGACAGCAAAGAAGAAAGCTGTAGGTGGGAAGCGGTGTATTGCGGCCGACTGCAGGCAGCAACACAAACACAGCCGGTGTTTCATTGTTTACATTCCCGGAAGATGACAGTCAAGCTTTACCATTGGCCTGTGGAGAACTGGGACAACAGAGACTCTTACCAGGAGGACTTTGAGTTGGATGCGCAGACGCGGTACCGTGAGTACGCATGCAGCTGCGGCTTCCAAACATTTGATCGCTTGCCCGTACGTGCGTGCCGCTATGTGCATGTCACGTACGTAACTTTGGGGAAATATATGTGCTGTATGAACTTTGGGGAGGTGAACGGTACTTTGGGCTGTGGGATTGTATGCAGGTGTTTGAGTTGAATTGTCGGGTTATATGGACGGGAGGGGGGAGGTGTTTGTTATGCGGGATTAATTTGTGGCATATTAAATACAAGCCTGGTTGTGTTGTGGCTAATAGAGTATATATATGTCTTGTGTTTATTTACTGTTTTAGTCATTCCCAGCTGAATATCAGGTCCCACCTGCCTCTCACAGCATCTTCCCTATCTGAATCGCTCTCACTGCCCTCTAGTCCTTCACTCTCACTTTCCTCATCCACAAATCTTTCATCCGCGCTCAAATTAATGGGGAAATCGTCGCTTTCTCGGCTTTTTTATCAGCGACCAAAAGTTACGAACTTTATCGTCGATGTTCTCTACTAAATCCTTTCAGCAAAAATATGGCAATATCGCGAAATGATCAAGTATGACACATAGAATGGACTTGCTATCCCCGTTTAAATAAGAAAATCGCATTTCAGTAGGCCTTTAAAAACGTGCTAAAAACGTGCTCACTGCCATCTTAACGGGGGCAACTTTCACAACTAAGAAAATGCAAAAATTGCTTATTTCTCAATTAAGTTTCATACAATTTACTTCATTGACAATGTAAAAACATGTGCTAATAATACACAACATTTAATTAGGCGGGAAAATAAAAAATAAATGTTATTCCTATTTCTATAGATTACTCCCAATGGGCCCCATTCAGCAATAAGTTCCTAACTTTTCCTCTTATCTTTCTTCCAAAGTGATTTCCTAAGAGGAGTCCATTCAAATTCATGACGTGTTCTTAAACGGCCAAATTGTTCCCACCTGCTGTTCTTAAGTTGCTGAATGCCAAATGGTTAGCGTGTGCATGTCATTCATAATTTGCATATAAACACGCCCTTATTTCCCCAATATGTATATGTAAACACCCTTAATTTCCTTATTTGCATAGGTAAACGCCCTTAATTCCCCATCTATCTATCTATCTATCTATCTATATAAGGGCACAATTCCGGCGGGAAAGCCGAACATCAAACACACGGAGAAAACACAAACAGATTACAGAAGAGAAATCCGTATTGTTCCGCGGGGAAAATACACAATGTCAAAACGTAAGTTTAAGAAAGGGGGGACAGCTCTCAGTGGCCTTAGCATTCAAATAAATATTCGGCACTTTGGGCAAATAGGTCTACATGGTCGGGAAATATGCACTCCCTGGATCTGCGGCATCTTGAAGTAGCAGCAAAAGTATTGCCATTGTGTGAGTTGAGTATTTTAAAGAGTCACGAATCACTAAATCATCGCCCCGGTAATTGACGAGTGTGTGTGTGTGTGTGTGTGTGTGTGTGTGTGTGTGTGTGTGTGTGTGTGTACACGGTATTTTGAAATGTCTATATATTGCTCATTTTGCTATACTGTATGTTTGTCTGTCTTATCTATCTATCTATCTATCTATCTATCTATCTATCTATCTATCTATCTATCTATCTATCTATCTATCTATCGATCTATCTATCTATGATGTTAATGTAAGATTAGACAATAGAAGTAAGGGAACTTGTCACACTTAAGAACAAATAGGTCACCCTAAGAGTGCTCTGGAGCACTCGTAGATTTTGATTTTGTTCTTACCTACGAACAAATCCCAGCTAAGAAAACATTGGTGAATACAAAATTCTCCTTAAAAACTTCGTAAGTGGGCCTAAGAACAACATTTGTTCTTAAGAACGGTTGCTGAATGGGGCCAATTGTCCTGTTTTGAACCGTCCTACGTAATTGCAAAAGTTTGCAACACAATGTGCCGTCGTTCTTGTTGTCTTGGTTTCTGTGGCATCTACAACATCGCAATACACTTTGTCCCTACTAGCTTCCACCCGGGCGTGACTTACCTTATGATATCTATGGATATAAAGGCCAGACAAGACACTCCCCTTCAATGTTCTGTATTCACACGTTTTGACATTCAAAAAAATAAGTAAACTGCATGAAAACCAATGGAGGACTAAGAAGGTATGATTTATATTCAATATGAAATGCATTGTGTTGCATTTAGGGATGTAACGATAAACGGTATTTATGATAACCAAAGTATCGTTACCGTTTTAAATTAAAATTATTGAAAATCGTGACTGATAACTGTACATTGATAAACTTACGGACTGCACTTGCTAGCTTGAATGCTAACACGAAAACAAGGAACATTAACGTCTTTCCCCGTTGAGAAACGACATACAGTAATCTAGTAGTTCTTAACCTTTTTAACCTCAAATGTTAATACTGAATTACCGTATTTTTCGGAGTATAAGTCCCTCCTGAGTAAAAGTCGCACCGGACGAAAATGCACAATAAAGAAGGAAAAAAACATATATAAGTCGCACTGGAGTATAAGTCGCATTTTTAGGGAAAATTTATTTGATAAAATCCAACACCAAAAATAGACATTTGAAAGGCAATTTAGAATAAATAAAGAATAGTGAACAACAGGCTGAATAAGTGTACGTTATATGAGGCATAAATAACCAACTGAGAAGGTGCCTGGTATGTTAACGTAACATATTATGGTAAGAGTCATTCAAATAACTATAACATATAGAACATGCTATACGTTTACCAAACAGTCTGTCACTCCTAATCGCTAAATCCCATGAAATCTTATACGTCTAGTCTCTTACGTGAATGAGCTAAATAATATTATTTGATATTTTACGGTAATGTGTTAATAATTTCACACATAAGTCGCTCCTGAGTATAAGTCGCACCCCCGGCCAAACTATGAAAAAAACTGCGACTTATAGTCCGAAAAATACGGTAGTCATCTTACTCTTGATTTTAATCATACTAAATTATTATATCTATTTATTTAACACATAAACCTAGGTCAGTTTTATTAGAAAAATAATTACTACAAATTAATTTACATACAGTTATGTTTTGCTAAAAATAAATGAGCTAAATTGATAACGAATATGTTTCTTAAATAAACTGTCAATACAATTAAAGTGCAAATGAAAACACAGCTTCACCACTTTAGTCATACTTTTTGTGCTTAAGAAAATTCTCTGACTTTAGCTACTGACTTCTTCTGTTCGCTTGATATTGTCAGTACTGCCACCAGTGGTGGACAAGTGTATTACAGCTGAGTACCGCTGCCCTAATGTAATTTATACAAACACATTACTTAGTGTCTGAGAAACTAAAGTTTTCAACGGAGGGGCTTTCAGGACGGCTGAACAAAGCAGGACACCACAACACCCGCCAGAAATAATACATAATACTAATAGATTTTATTTGTTACTTACTTTTCATTTAAATATATCTTAAATTGCTAGAGTACAAACCAATGTTTAAAACAATAAAATTTTAGCCATTAAAACATAAAATACTCAGACAAAAACACTATCAGAGAAGCAAAATAGTGGATTTTCTAACAGCATGTCTATTTATTTAAAAAAACACTTAAGCAAAAATGTTTTAGTGTGCATAAGTACTTTTTGAGCACATTCAACAATACCGCGATAATAATGATAACCGTAATATAAATTGTTAATATCATCACATCCCTATTTGCGTTGCCCTGGGTAAGATGGCTGCCATGTATTGGAGGCACCTTACATCCATCTGTAAAAAAAACAAAAAAAAAACACATATGATGTGTAAATACATGATTTTCATTGAAGAGCAGCAATGATTTAGTGCTGTTGACACCTCATTGCTGCATCATGGCTTTGCTGTCTATTTTTACTTGCATAAAAAGTACTACAATTCCAGACCCGTAAGTGTTATTATGGGCTGCAAAAAAAAAAGGTACAAATAAACAAAGGCCTTCTGTTGATCAATGGGGCTGCTATTAAGTGTGACGAGCAAAAAAACAGCAGCGGTGAAATAAAAATAGATACACTGAACGTTGTAGCCTTATAAATATTCTCAACAATGTTGACAAATGTATTCTCGTGTAGTTTTTTTTCTGCGCCGGCCGACCTAGCAGGACGACTCAGCAGGCCTCAGGACAAACCTCCCTGTCTCCCGAGATGGAGAGGCTGGCCAACTGTGTTGACTGATTGTTAGCATTAGTGGCTGTGAGTGTGATTAATATGCTGCCCCCTCATATAGCACGTGGAAAAAAAAGAAAGGTGTAGAATATGACTGAAGTGGGGTGGCCACGTTTCACACTTTTAAAACAGGAAAATGAACGCGGCGGCTCAGGTGTTACTGCGTCAATTCTTCCGGCCTCGTTCTGAGGGAGGACACGCTGGCCTAATGAGCTGCTTGTGTGGGATGCTGTAAGTGCTGCTGAGGCGCTGGCGTCCTTTTTTTTTTTTTTTTTTTTTTTTTTGCTGTAATTGCCGCAGGGTAAGGTTATTTTCTCCTTTCGCATTTAATGCTGCCTTATTTGCAGCTGCCAGGCTTCCACTCTGGAATGGTAACACTTTTTGCTTCCTCACTGTGGCTCGAAAATGTTTACCAAACGTTTGTGCAATGATTTGCTTAAAATGACTGATGCAAGATGTTAGGGAGATGTTTTTGCACAATAAAGTGTACACGCTACACCAGGGGTCCCCAAACTGTTTGACTCAGGGGGCCGCGTTGGGTTGAAAAAACAATCCGCCGTGGGCCGGGCTGTATATATATATATATATATATATATACTGTATATGTATATATATATGACCCATATATATATATATATGTGTGGGTATGTATGTATGTATGTAGTGTGTATATATACCGTATTTTTCGGAGTATAAGTCGCACCGGAGTATAAGTCGCACCTGCCGAAAATGCATAATAAAGAAGGAAAAACACATATATAAGTCGCACTGGAGCCCGGCCAAACTATGACAAAAACTGCAACTTATAGTCCAAAAAATACGGTGTATATATATATATATATATATATATATATATATATATATATATATACATATATATATATATATATATATATATATATATATATATATATATATATATATATATATACTATACATATATACTATATATAATGTATATATACTATACATATATACTATATATATATATATATACACCTATATACTATACATATATACTACATATATATATATATATACCTATATACTGTACATATATACTACATATGTATATATATATATATATATATATACACCTATATACTATACATATATACTACATATATATATATATATATATATATATACTATATATACCTATATATTATACATATATACTACATATGTATATATATATATATATATATATATATATATATCAATGGGAAAATGCTTTTTTAGACAAGATGAATTGCCTGAAATACTGAGAGTAACAGGCGGTAGAACATGGATGAGAAAGGACAGATTTAAAGAAATAATAATAACAATTTTCTAATTTTTTTTTAACTTGGGACTCCCCGCGGGCCAGATTTTGAACGATGGCGGGCCGGATCCGACCATAATATTCTGCTTAACAGTGTTTGTAAAATTATATTTTAAAAAGTAATTAATTATAGTTATATTGCCAAAAAAGTAATTACATCTTCAACGGAAATACTCTTTGAGAAATGTAATTAATTACAAAGGGAAATAATTTTTACATTTAAAAAAAACTTCAAATATCTGGCATATGCAGTTGAGACGTTTCATGAGACTAGAGTGTGAGTGTGTGTGTGTGTGTGTGTGTGTGTGTGTGTGTGTGTGTGTGTGTGTGTGTGTGTGTGTGTGTGTGTGTGTGTGTGTGTGTGTGTGTGTGTGTGTGTGTGAAATACAGTTTATGGAGGTGCAGGTTAATGTATGTCTTTATTACGAATGTTTTTTTTTACATTGAATTTTGTAACTAAATTTTTCGCGTTTGAATTGGGTGAACTGATTTTTTGCATCAAGCTCTGCTGACAGTTTCATCGAACATTTTTGTTTTAGCAAAATGAGTGTGTTTAAATGAAAATTCATTCAATTTATAAAATAAATGTAAAAAAAAAAAAATCTGAGTTAAAAAAATTCAGTGTATAAAATTTCAGCGTAAAAAAAAAAAGTGTGGTTAAAAATTAAGTGTAAAAAAATTAAGTGCAGAAAAATGTGCTGCTTCACAAAGCAGGACCCACTTCGATTCTGTCTCAGAACCAGCCAATGAGGTGTCAAGTTTGAGGTCACGTGACACAGGTCTTGCACGGGCATGCTACACGAATCATCTTTTCTTCTCTATCTTTGTTGTTATTATTGTTGTTTTTTATCCAATTTGATTTTATTGTTTTGATTTTGTACGGTGTCCTTGAGTGCCCAGAAAGGCGCCTTATAAATAAAACTTATCATTATTATTATTATTATAACTACACAGCATAGGATGATATCCTAACCGCAAGCAAGAGCTCTTGGATGTAAACAAAGGTGGGTGCGTCGATACAAATATCGACAGTAACGATACCAATTTTAAATCAATATATATGTTTGATACTACAGTGGTTAAATTTTTTTTTTTTTAAATCAGAAAAAATGTTTTGTTGTTTTTTTTACTGTTCAAACTCAGGAAATAAGTCCTAGCACACAGGAGGGATCAGAGCCAATAGCAGAAAATCATTGTAATATTTATTTGATATTGTTACATCACCATCTTATTTTTGTCTGACTATAATTGTGATCAAAAATGTATTCATTCAATGATCTTGAATATTAGAAGTATCAGTATTGGTACTACCCCTCTAACTACTTGGTATTGGATCGATACCCACGTCTGTAGTATCGCCCAAAACTAATCTAAAAGACGGATTAATAAGTGCTTATTATATTTAAACAGAAGTGTAAATATAAACATTATTCAGCAGGAAAAAAAACAGATATCAACAGTAGATTAGCAAATAGATTAATAATAGTTTTGACAAAATAAAACAACTGGAAATGATGCAATATGTTAACACATATGTTAAATTAACTAAATTATGAGCCTTTGTAACCTGTTTGGAAATGTTTCTGTTGTCATTTCTATGCCAGAGCAGGAGGAGACAAGAAGCCATGCTGACCGCTAAGAATAAGTGCCTACAGGACACTTTAACAGAAGAGTAGCTAAACCCAGCGAAGCTTTACCAGCTAAAAATAGGGAATGAGCAGGTAGATTAATAAAAGTTTACATTGACAATAACACAACAACTACACAAAGCAACAGAGCAGGGTTGCCCGATGGGAAATAACCAATAAACCAACAGATTCGTATTTTGAGGACAAATGATCATATTTAACATTTCTGAGGACCATGTGCTATAGTAAAACATGAATACACACCATGTATAGTATAGTTTATCATACAGTTTTACTTTTAAATACAAAACCCAAAACCAGTGAAGTTGGCACCTTGTGTAACGCGTAAATAAAAACAGAATACAATGATTTGCAAATCCTTTTCAATTTATATTCAATTGAATAGACTGCAAAGACAAGATATTTAATGTTCAAACTGAGAAAACCATATTTTTTTTGCAAATAATCAATACCTTAGAATTTAATGGCAGCAACACATTACAAAAAAGTTGGCACAGGGGCATTTTTACCACATGGGGTTTCCTTTTAACAACACTCAGTTAATGTTTGGGAACTGAGGAGACCATTTTTTTAAGCTTTTCAGGTGGAATTATTTCCCATTCTTGCTTGATGTGGTTCAACAGTCCGGGGTCTCCGTTGTGGTATTTTAGGCTTCATAATGCAATGGGAGACGGGTCTGGACTACAGGCAGGCCAGTCTAGTACCCGCACTCTTTTACTATGAAGCCACGCTGTTGTAACACGCGGCTTGGCATTGTCTTACTGAAATAAGCAGGGGCGTCCATGATAGCGTTGCTTGGATGGCAACATATGTTGCTCCAAAACCTGTATGTACCTTTCAGCATTAATGGCGCCTTCACAGATGTGTAAGTTACCCATGCCTTGGGCACTAATACACCCCCATACCATCACAGATGCCGACTTTTGAACTTTGCGCCTATAACAATCTGGATAGTTTTTTTCCTCTTTGTTCCGGAGGACACGACGTCCACAATTTCCAAAAACAATTTGAAATGTGGACTTGTCAGACCACAGAACACTTTTCCACTTTGCATCAGTTCATCTTATATAAACTCGGGCCCAGCGAAGCCGGCGGCGTTCCTGGGTGTTGTTGATAAATGGCTTTCGCTTTGCATAGTAGAGTTTTAACTTGCACTTACAAATGTAGCGACTAACTGTAGTTACTGACAGTGGTTTTCTGAATTGTTCCTGAGCCCATGTGGTGATATCCTTTACACACTGATGTCGCTTTTTAATGCAGTATCGCCTTAGGGATCAAGGGTCCGTAATATCACCGCGTAAGTGCAGTGATTTCTCCAGATTCTCTGAACCTTTTGATGATATTACGGACCGCAGATGGTGAAATCCCTAAATTCCTTGCAATAGCTCACTGAGAAATGTTGTTCTTAAACTGTTCGACAATTTGCTCATGTATTTGTTGACAAAGTGGTGACCCTCGCCCCATCCTGTTTGTGAATAATTGAGCATTTCATGGAAGCTGCTTTTATACCCAATCATGGCACTAACCTGTTCCAATTAGCCTGTGGGATGCTCCAAATAAGTGTCTGATGAGCATTCCTCAACTTTCTCTGTCTTTTTTGCCACTTATGCCAGCTTTTTTGAAACATGTTGCAGGCATCAAATTCCAAATGAGCTAATATTTGCAAAAAATAACAAAGTTTTCCAGTTCGAAATATCTTGTCTTTGTAGTCTATTCAATTGAATATAGATTGAAAAGGATTTGCAAATCATTGTATTCTGTTTGTATTTACCATTTACACAAAGTGCCAACTTCACTGGTTTCGGGGTTTGTAGAATAAAAACAGCAGTCCTGTTTGTTTGCTAATTTCTATTGATTGAAGGGCTCAAATGATCCTACTGTATGGAATTTACTTATCTACAGAGGGTGAAAGTGTTGTTCAAATACCTTAAGTCTCATACGATCTTACCTCAGCAGCAAAGGGAGCAACAACCTGTGGGCAGCAGAGGAACTTCTCATACAATTCCCGCATTAATTATTACCTCCACCACAGGGTCATGTGACCAGCGCCATCCGTCAGTCAGTTAGTTAGTTAGTTAGTTAGCAACTTAACTCAAAAAGTTATGGGTGGATTTTGATGGAAGGTTAAGGAAATGTTGGGATTACAATCAAGTGAGTGTGTGTGGCCCCGCCTCCATCAACAGAGACAAAGAGAGTGGATGACCGACAAGAGGGTTCACTACATTTATTTAATTCCGTTATAAATAACTTAAAAAGTTATGAGGAGATTTTAATGAAACTTTTAGAACATGTCAGAAATGGCATAAGGAACAAGTCATTACATTTTGGGGCTGACGTCTTGATTAAGGATTTTTTTTTACCACAGAGAGATAAGGCCTGACAGTGGTTTGTGTTCTGAGTGCTTTTTCAAGTTTATTTATTTTTACAAATATTTGTGTTGATTTGGTTTGGTTTATTTATTATTATTTCACTATTATTATTGATTTAACTATTATGTAGTAATATGTATTTATTGCCTGTGATGAGGTGGCGACTTGTCCAGGGTGTACCCCGCCTTCCGCCCGATTGTAGCTGAGATAGGCTCCAGCGCCCCCCGCGACCCCAAAGGGAATAAGCGGTAGAAAATGGATGGATGGATGGATGTATTTATTATTTATTTATTGTAATTGGTTTTATTTATTTATTATTATTACTATTATTATTATTATCATTTTTATATTATTATTAATTAATTATTGTATTTGGTTTGGTTTGGTTTATTTATAATGATTATATATAATTATTGTTATTATATATTATTTATTATATTTGGTTTGGTTTATTTATCATTATATCACTACTATTATTAATATTACTATTATATAGTAATATTTATTTATTTATTATTTATTCATTGTAATTGGTTTGGTTTATTTATTATTATTACATACTATTGTTATTATTATCATAATTATATTATTATTGATTATTTATTGTATTTGGTTTGGTTTATTTATTATTATATCAATATTAATATTAATATTACTATTTTATAGTAATATTTATGTATTTATTATGTATTCATTGTAATTGGTTTGGTTTATTTATTATTATTATTATTATTATTATTATTATTATTATATTATTATTGATTATTTATTATATTTGGTTTGGTTTGGTTTATTTATTATGATATATATTATTATTGTTATTATGTATTATTTATTTTATTTGTTTTGGTTTATTTATTATTATTATTATTATTATTATTATTATTGTTATTAGTATTATTATTATTATTATTATATATTATTATTATTATTGTATTTGGTTTGGTTTGGTTTATTCATTATGGTTATATATTATTATTGTTATATATTATTATTTAGTATTTATTGCATTTGGTTTGGTTTATTTAATATTATTATACATTAATATTATTATTATTATTATTTTATTTTATTTTATTTTATTTTATTTTATTTATTTGATAATATTATGTATTGTATTTGGTTTGATGTATTTATTCATAATTTTTCTTTTTCTTCTTTTCAAACACTTTTTGCATCTTTATTTCCCCATTTTTGTTCATCATTTCAAAAGCAATCTATTTATGTATTTATATTCACAACATTCAAACGCAGGAAGAAAACAAACAGCAATCGCTGGAAAAGGGGCTGAGATTAGCCTCTGCTTCTTCCTACTCCTTTTCGGACATGTTGAAGAGCAAACGTGCTGCTCCTTGTTGTTAAGCATGTCCGAAACAAATAAAGCCATTAGCATTATGTTCTTATTTTGATAGAGGACCAACGTGTGCGTTATGTACACGTCTATTTGTCATTCAATGGCGACAAGATAAAATAGCTCCATAGTTTTACATTTGCGTGCAGGCGTGAAGGCCGTAAGATAGCAAAGCGATTAAGTGAGCGGCTCACTCAACATCTGTCAGAGGTTCATCTGTGCAGCAGAGATCCATGACTCGGGCACTCCCTCTGTGCCCCTATGGAAAAAGAGGCCTGCCAGAATGAGGAATGACGTCTAAAGCCCTTATTATTAGGATTAATTGTCTTCTAGTCATGCGGCTGGAGCGGGACTGCCGGGGTAACGCAAGGTTGGAATAATGAGGGCTCTGCAGCGGTCGTCATGTTTTCTTTAAAGGCATCCTTCACCAAAAAAATCAAGGTGATTTAGCTCGATGACAAGCGGGAAGTCATACTGGCCTGTGAAAAGTGTTTTATTAAGGGAAATGCAAAATAAATCTTATCAAAACACACCTGCTCGCCTCACCTTAGCTTTGAGTTCTTTTATTACGAATTTGAATCTCAGTGTGTCGCCACATGAAGTTATCTTAGGTTTAAACTGGGCTCACTTATTAATATTTATGTACTGTATTTTTCGGACCATAGGGCGCACCAGATTATAAGGCGCACTGCCGATGAGCGTGTCTATTCAGGTCTATTTTCATACAAAAGGCGCATTAAAGGGGACATATTATTATTTTTTTCTAAATTTAAAACACTATCTTGTGGTCTACATAACATGTAATGGTGGTTATTTGGTCAAAATGTTGCATAGATTATGTTTTACAGATCAGCTTCAAGTCGTTTTCTGAGCGTCTTATTTACGTGGCTCACCTTCGACAGCGTCTTCTCCCCGTCATCTTTGTTGTAGCGGTGTAGCCTGCAAGGACGGGAGTGGAAGCTAACTGTTTTAATGACATTCAAACTTTACTTAAATCAACAATGGAGCAGCATCTCCTCATTTGTGGCTCACTAGTGCAACATAAAAAACCATCCGACCGGAACTCTCTAATAACTAAAGTTCCTTGGGTGAATAATGTAAACTCACTACACCGGTATGTTTTAGCGCTTTCATGGCGAGTTTACTGACAGATATAAGTAAGTACTTTACACTACTTTGTAATGGAAATGGCAACAGCGGAAGATGAATGTCCCATAACAAGACTACAGTGTCGGCACGGACTACAAAGGCGGACATTTTCAGGACTTATGCAGATCCCAAATACAGATCAGCAGGTACCGGAAGGTAAGAAAAGTTGGTTTTGCATAATATTGCGAAACAAAACACCTGATAATATGTCTACTAATAGGTGCCATTTTGCAGTCCTTAAACGCACACCATAATAATACTCATATGTTTAATGCTCTGACAATCCATCAAGCGGTGCGGCTTCATAGCTTACCGAAGTCGTACTAAAAACATTTTGACAGATTTTTGAGTGCCGTGTGTAATGTTCTATATTCTCAATGGAACATTTAAAATTTTGGTGTTGTTTACTGCCATCATACACGTATCTCTTATGTGTGACTGCCATCTACTGGTCACACTTATCATTACACCATGTACCAAATAAAATTGCTTCGAGGTCAGTAAGCACAACCAGACTTATTCTGTACATTAGGCGCACCGGGTTATAAGGCGCACTGTCGATTTTTGACAAAATTAAAGGATTTTAAGTGCGCCTTAAGGGGAGCAGTGAAGAGCAGCGTGTGCCGCGCTCGGGAATCATTTTGGTGATTTAACCCCCAATTCCAACCCTTGATGCTGAGTGCCAAGCAGGGAGGCATAAGGTCCCATTTTTGGAGTCTTTGGTATGACTCGGTCGGGGTTTGAACTCACGACCTTCCAGTCTCAGGGCGGACACTCTAACCACAAGGCCACTGAGCTGGTGTATGCAGTACTCCCACCAAAGGCACCGATCCCGTGGGTGCTTCGGGGCCCGAACACCCACGGACAATGCCGAGCACCCACATGGGATTGATGGCAACTTTCAATCTTTAAAATAATTTTTGAAAAATCAATCGTGTTGTTGTTAACATCGTGGCAGACTTGGTCTGTTTTACATAATATAAAAGTCCCAAATAAATAGTCTGTCATTAACAAAGTCTAACCAAGGTTTCATTGTGCCCGATACTGATCTAATGACTCAATCATCTTAACTTTGAACACAGTGCACACGATCGAATAAAATGCATACTTAGTCAACAGCCATACATGTCACACTAAGGGTGGCAGTATGAGCAACGTCAACACTGTCATAAACATGTGCCATATAGTGAAACCACACTAAACAACAATGACAAACACATTTTGGGAGAATATTTGCACTGCAACACAACATAAACACTACAGAACAAATTCCCAGAATTCCCTGCAGCACCAACTCTTCCGGGATGCTACAATATAACCTAACGTCTAACATCCACTGTAATGATACCACGTACAATAGCGTATTTAGTTGATACTATGATTACTTCGATATTTTTTAACATCACAAAATCTTCTTTAATTTTTTTAAATGTATATTATGTTTATAAACTCAGAAAATATGTCCCTGGGCACATGAGGACTTTGAATATGACCAATGCATGTATGATCATGTAACTACTTGGTATCGGATTGATACCCAAATTTGTGGTATCATCCAAAACTAATGTAAAGTATCAAACAACAGAAGAATAAGTGATTATTACATTTTAACAGAAGTGTAGATAGAATATGTTAAAAGAAAAAGTAAGCAGATATTAACAGTAAATGAACAAGTAGATTAATAATTCATTTTCTACCACTTGTCCTTAATAATGTTGACAAAATAATAGAATGCTAAATGACACAATATGTTACTGCATACGTCAGCATACTAAATTAGGAGTCTTTGTTTGTTTACTTACTAATAAAAGACAAGTTGTGTAGTATGTTCACTATTTTATTTAAGGACAAACTTGAGATGTTCACTGGCTGTCTAGCTCTGCACAAGTAAACACGCTGCAGGACTGCTTGTATCGGACATTTTATATGTTTAATACTTATTTGTTGATATTAGGGTTGTCCCGATACCAATATTTGTAGTATCGGTACCGGTGCCAAAATGTATTTCGATACCTTCGATACTTTTTTAAATAAAGGGGACCACAAAAATTGCATTATTGGCTTTATTTTAACAACAAATCTTAGGGTACATTAAACAAATGGTTTTTTTTACAAGTTTGTCCTTAACCTCTAAAAGCCTTAGTGGCCACATGCGTGGACAGCACCTTTTAGCTCTTATTTCCAAAATTGTGTACACTACTGTAATGGGGTCTTATGGCCCTTATGTGGACACTTATACTGCTATCTGGTGGTGTCAGAAGAGTATAACATACAATGGAATCTGGAGAAAAAAAGTGTAAAAAATAAAAATTTACATGTCACTACACATGAAGTACACGTTTGTGTACTTATGGACTAAGTACATCATATAAAAAGATGATTTTTAGTTTTTATTCTACTTAGGGTCCAATAAGCCCAAATAGCAAAGAGAAATAAAAAAATCATGTAAACAAACAGCTTGGGCCTTAAAGGGGAACATTATCACCAGACCTATGTAAGCGTCAATATATACCTTGATGTTGCAGAAAAAAGACCATATATTTTTTTAACCGATTTCCAAACTTTAAATGGGTGAATTTTGGCGAATTAAACCCAAATTCGCCAAAATCGCTCTCGGAGCGATGACGTCACAACGTGACGTCACATCGGGAAGCAATCCGCCATTTTCTCAAACACCGAGTAAAATCAGCTCTGTTATTTTCCGTTTTTTCGACTGTTTTCCATACCTTGGAGACATCATGCCTCGTCGGTGTGTTGTTGGAGGGTGTAACAACACGAACAGGGACGGATTCAAGTTGCACCAGTGGCCCAAAGATGCGAAAGTGGCAAGAAATTGGACGTTTGTTCCGCACACTTTACCGACGAAAGCTATGCTACTCCAAAACTGGACAGATCAGCTTTCAGAAAAAGAGAGCGGATGAGGGTATGTCTACAGAATATATTAATTGATGAAAACTGGGCTGTCTGCACTCTCAAAGTGCATGTTGTTGCCAAATGTATTTCATATGCTGTAAACCTAGTTCATAGTTGTTAGTTTCCTTTAATGCCAAACAAACACATACCAATCGTTGGTTAGAAGGCGATCGCCGAATTCGTCCTCGCTTTCTCCCGTGTCGCTGGCTGTTGTGTCGTTTTCGTCGGTTTGGCTTGCATACGGTTCAAACCGATATGGCTCAATAGCTTCAGTTTCTTCTTCAATTTCGTTTTCGCTACCTGCCTCCACACTACAACCATCCGTTTCAATATATGCGTAATCTGTTGAATCGCTTAAGCCGCTGAAATCCGAGTCTGAATCCGAGCTAATGTCGCTATAGCTTGCTGTTCTATGCGCCATGTTTGTTTGTATTGGCATCACTATGTGACGTCACAGGAAAATGGACGGGTGTTTATAACGATGGTTAAAATCAGGCACTTTGAAGCTTTTTTTAGGGATATTGCGTGATGGGTAAAATTTTGAAAAAAACTTTGAAAAATAAAATAAGCCACTGGGAACTGATTTGTAATGGTTTTAACCCTTCTGAAATTGTGATAATGTTCCCCTTTGAGAGGTTAAATAAAATAGTGAACATACAAGACAACTTGTATTTTATCAGAAAGTAAACAAAACAACGGCTCCTAAATAGTCTGCTGACATATGCAGTAACATATTGTGTCATTTATCATTCTATTATTTTGTCAACATTATGAGGGACAAACCGTAAAAAATGGATTATCAATCTACTTGTTCATTTACTGTTAATATCTGCTTATTTTCTCTATTAACATGTTCTATCGACACTTCTGTTCAAATGTAATAATCACTTATTCTTCTGTTGTTTGATACTTTACATTAGTTTTGGATGATTCCACAAATGTAGGTATCGATCCGATACCAAGTAGTTACAGGATCATACATTGGTCATATTCAAAGTCCTCAAGTGTCCAGGGACATATTTCCTGAGTTTATAAACATAAAATGAATTTTAAAAAAAGGGAAAAAAGATTTTGTGACGATAATAAATATCAATGTACTTGGTATCATTACAGTGGATGTCAGGTGTAGATCCACCCATGGCCTTTGTTTACATTCAGGCACGCTAGCTTTTGTTAGCAGTGACGCCGGTGAGCTATTGTATCCTCCTATGGTGTGTAGTGAAGCATGTTTAGCTATTCCTCATACTCCAGTGATAATGATACTTGTAAGAAACTAACTTTATTCGTCGCCATGGAGGCGAGGATTAGTGATTTAGAGGTAGCTAAAACGCTGCCGACTGCGGATGGATGCTAGCTGCTAGCTAGCTAGCCATGTCTTAAAGCACCTCTTCCTGAGGGCGTTTCAGTGTTATAACTTCACCTTTATTGTTAGTTTTTGGGTCAAAATGCGTCCATTCTCTCTTTTCTGTCTACACACTGTGTCTGCTTGTAAGTACTCTGTGTGTGCGCGCTGCCGAACATGCTCCTCTGCTTGTAAAACCAGCAACGTCAAAAAAAAATAAAAAATTGGGAACTGGTACTTTTCAAACAGAGTATAGTACTGTTTTTTTTGTCATTAGTACTAGTACCGGTACAACCCTAGTTGATATCGGACCAATAGCTGATATCAATATCAGATCAGGACACCACTAGCCAGAAGACTCCAGGGGATAAAGAAAAAATAAAGAAACAATTTTTGTTTAATTAAAGAGTAATCAAAAAGTGAGCAAAGGATCTTGCAAAAAAAAAAAGAAAAAAAGTTTTGTGTGGCGGAGAGGAGACTCCTACTGTATTATGCTCTTCGAGAAGACACCGACTTTAAAAATGGCTGACTGGAGCACAGTGTAAGGGTGTAAGCTGCTGAGGAAGGATTTAGAGGATATGTCCTGCCATGCTGACAGTTAACAAGCGCCGCTAATCCGTGCAAAACCAGCCCGGCCCTTTCGATAACTTTCACAAACTTCCGCAACAATGATGGAATATCTGTCAGCGGGGCGTCATTAACATTGTGCATGATTAAGTGCGCATTAATGAAACTTGTCAAGCGGTAGATTTGCTTGTGCAAAGCCAACATTAAGCCTCGATGTGTTGTTTACTACTGGGAAGAATTATGGCGAGAGCAGGGGTGTCCAACGTGCGGCCCGGGATCAGCCTGACACGCTGTCAAAATAAAAAAACAAACTAACACAACAGTAAAAATGTAAGTAAAGAAAAGCAAAACGATATGTCATGAGAGAAAGATGGATTTATTTATTTTTTAATTAAATCAACATAAAAAACACAAGATACACTTACAATTAGTGCACCAACCCAAAAAACCTTCCTCCCCCATTCACACTCATTCACACAAAAGGGTTGTTTCTCTCTGTTATTAATATTCTGGTTCCTACATTATATATCAATATATATCAATACAGTCTGCAAGGGATACAGTCCGTAAGCCATACTTGCCAACCCTCCCGAATTTTCCGGGAGACTCCCGAAATTCAGCGCCTCTCCCGAAAACCTCCCGGGACAAATATTCTCCCGAAAATCTCCCGATTTTCAGCCGGAGCTGGAGGCCACGCCCCCTCCAGCTCCATGCGGACCTGAGTGAGGACAGCCTTTTTTCACGACAGGAGGACAATAGGGTGACAAGAACTAAATCATCCAGACAAGAGATAAATTGTATTATTATGTTTATCTTACCTAAAAATAAATATATTTATTAATTTAAAAAAAAAAAATTAAATGAATTTTTACTATATTTTGCTTAAAACATCAACATTTATTGTATTTTTATTTGTATTTTTTCTGACTCCTTATTACATCCAGGCATTAGAATTATACATTAAAAAAAAATATTTGAAATAATTAATTTTAAATTATCATAATAATTCATTTAAAATGACCATATTTAATTATTAAAATAATTGCTTGTTTATCAACAACTTTAGCAATTTATTCATTACATTTTGAAGCTCTCAGAAGCCAAGTTATGTTATATTCCTTAAGATTTATTTATGCAAGTTTGAAGTATCAATTATCTAAACACAGTTTTGTTTGCATATTTTCAGGATGTATATATATATATATATATATATATATATATATATATATATATATATATATATATATATATATATATACATCCTGAAAATATGCAAACAAAACTGTTTGAAGTATCAATTATCTAAACACAGTTTTGTTTGCATATTTTCAGGATGTATATATATATATATATATATATATATATATATATATACACATAAGGGTGTCCATATGTGCACTTGGCACCAGGACACCCTAGGCCGCAGTTCCATGATCGACTTTGTAGTTGTGTCATCGGATTTGCGGCCTCATGTTTTGGACACTCGGGTGAAGAGAGGGGCGGAGCTTTCTACCGATCACCACCTGGTGGTGAGTTGGCTGCGATGGTGGGGGAGGATGCCGGACAGACCTGGCAGGCCCAAACGCATTGTGAGGGTTTGCTGGGAACGTCTAGCAGAGTCTCCTGTCAGAGAGAGTTTCAATTCCCACCTCCGGAAGAACTTTGAACATGTCACGAGGGAGGCGCTGGACATTGAGTCCGAGTGGACGATGTTCCGTACCTCTGTTGTCGGGGCGGCCGATTGGAGCTGTGGCCGCAGGGTAGTTGGTGCCTGTCGTGGCGGTAATCCTAGAACCCGTTGGTGGACACCGGCGGTGAGGGATGCCGTCAAGCTGAAGAAGGAGTCCTATCGGGTTCTTTTGGCTCATGGGACTCCTGACGCAGCAGACAGGTACCGACAGGCCAAGCGGTGTGCGGCTTCAGCGGTCGCGGAGGCAAAAACTCGGACATGGGAGGAGTTCGGTGAGGCCATGGAAAAAGACTTCCGGACGGCTTCGAAGCAATTCTGGACCACCATCCGCCGCCTCAGGAAGGGGAAGCAGTGCAGTGTCAACACCGTGTATGGTGGGGATGGTGCTCTGTTGACCTCGACTGCGGATGTTGTGGATCGGTGGAGAGAATACTTCGAAGACCTCCTCAATCCTACCAGCACGTCTTCCTATGAGGAAGCAGGGCCTGGGGAATCTGTGGTGGGCTCTCCTATTTCTGGGGCTGAGGTTGCCGAGGTAGTTAAAAAGCTCCTCGGTGGCAAGGCCCCGGGGGTGGATGAGATCCGCCCGGAGTTCCTTAAGGCTCTGGATGTTGTGGGGCTGTCTTGGTTGACAAGACTCTGCAACATCGCGTGGACATCGGGGGCGGTACCTCTGGATTGGCAGACCGGGGTGGTGGTTCCTCTCTTTAAGAAGGGGAACCGGAGGGTGTGTTCCAACTATCGTGGGATCACACTCCTCAGCCTTCCCGGTAAGGTCTATTCAGGTGTACTGGAGAGGAGGCTACGCCGGATAGTCGAACCTCGGATTCAGGAGGAACAGTGTGGTTTTCGTCCTGGTCGTGGAACTGTGGACCAGCTCTATACTCTCGGCAGGGTCCTTGAGGGTGCATGGGAGTTTGCCCAACCAGTCTACATGTGCTTTGTGGACTTGGAGAAGGCATTCGACCGTGTACCCCGGGAAGTCCTGTGGGGAGTGCTCAGAGAGTATGGGGTAACGGACTGTCTTATTGTGGCGGTTCGCTCCCTGTATAATCGGTGTCAGAGCTTGGTCCGCATTGCCGGCAGTAAGTCGGACACGTTTCCAGTGAGGGTTGGACTCCGCCAGGGCTGCCCTTTGTCACCGATTCTGTTCATAACCTTTATGGACAGAATTTCTAGGCGCAGTCAGGGCGTTGAGGGTATCTGGTTTGGTGGCTGCAGGATTAGGTCTCTGCTTTTTGCATATGATGTGGTCCTGATGGCTTCATCTGGCCAAGATCTTCAGCTCTCACTGGATCGGTTCGCAGCCGAGTGTGAAGCGACTGGGATGAGAATCAGCACCTCCAAATCCGAGTCCATGGTTCTCGCCCGGAAAAGGGTGGAGTGCCATCTCCGGGTTGGGGAGGAGATCTTGCCCCAAGTGGAGGAGTTCAAGTACCTCGGAGTCTTGTTCACGAGTGAGGGAAGAGTGGATCGTGAGATCGACAGGCGGATCGGTGCGGCATCTTCAGTAATGCGGACGCTGTATCGATCCGTTGTGGTGAAGAAGGAGCTGAGCCAGAAGGCAAAGCTCTCGATTTACCGGTCGATCTACGTTCCCATCCTCACCTATGGTCATGAGCTTTGGGTCATGACCGAAAGGACAAGATCACGGGTACAAGCGGCCGAAATGAGTTTCCTCCGCCGGGTGGCGGGGCTCTCCCTTAGAGATGGGGTGAGAAGCTCTGCCATCCGGGGGGAGCTCAAAGTAAAGCCGCTGCTCCTCCATATCGAGAGGAGCCAGATGAGGTGGTTCGGGCATCTGGTCAGGATGCCACCCGAACGCCTCCCTCGGGAGGTGTTTCGGGCACGTCCGACCGGTAGGAGGCCACGGGGAAGACCCAGGACACGTTGGGAAGACTATGTCTCCCGGCTGGCCTGGGAAGGCCTCGGGATCCACCGGGAGGAGCTGGACGAAGTGGCTGGGGAGAGGGAAGTCTGGGCTTCCCTGCTTAGGCTGCTGCCCCCGCGACCCGACCTCGGATAAGCGGAAGAAGATGGATGGATGGATGGATATATATATATATGTATATATATATGTATGAAATACTTGACTTGGTGAATTCTAGCTGTCAATATACTCCTCCCCTCTTAACCACGCCCCCAACCACGCCCTGCCCCACCCCCGACCACGCCCCCCCACCCCCGAAATCGGAGGTCTCAATGTTGGCAAGTATGCCATAAGCACACATGATTGTGTGTGCTGCTGGTCCACTAACATTTTCATTAATGACTATTTTTTATGTAATTGTTTTTATATTGTGTTTTACTTTCTTTTTTATTCAAGAACATGTTTTTTATTTATTTATCTTATTTTATTTTATTTTTAAAAAAAGGACCTTATCTTCACCAGACCAGGTTGTCAATGCAATTAGATTGTTTAAAGGGTTCTTAAAACCAGGTCCAGTCCAGACCAGGTCCTTAGAAACACACACCTTCATCTATGTACACTGAAATTAGGGAACACAACAACAAATTGCATATAATCTATAAACAAACTTACATTTTCAAAATAAGCATTTGAGGACTTCCCATCTTTTTTTTTTAATGTTTTTTGGCATCATTATCGGTTTCAACCATATAACTTTCTAAAGTAAAAAAAAATACTGAATAAATGTTTTAAAGAAAGTAATACTAAGTGAATACCTGTTTTTGGCCTTAAAAATAAACATTTTACCGAGTACTATAATTAAATGGACTAAATCATGACTGTCAATGAACTCTCTTAAAATAACAGAAACCACATCAAGCTTCATAAACAAACCAATCCTTAAAGGGGAACATTATCACCATTTCAGAATGGTTAAAACCATTAAAAATCAGTTACCAGTGGCTTATTATATTTTTCGAAGTTTTTTTCAAAATTTTACCCATCACGCAATATCCCTAAAAAAAGCTTCAAAGTGCCTGATTTTAACCATCGTTATAAACACATAACACATTTTTTCAACTTCCACCCAAAACGAAGACACAATATGACAACACCAAAACAAACGCAGGGTGGATTCAGACTCCTGACAACAAAATCGCCAATCATCTGACTCTGTCACGTTCCATAGTTTTAACATTTTTCCCGTGGGTAAGAAGTTATAAATAATTTTAATTTGAAAATAACGATTTTGCACATTGATAGTAGTTTTGTAGATTAATTTGAATATTGCAACAGGAAGTCAAAAAAGTCCTCCCATTTTCCATATGTGTTACATGGGACAGCCTTCAGAGATTTCTTTATTAAATAAAAAATATATTTTTTTCTATTTATTTTAGTTCCTTTTTGCCAATTATAATTTCTTATTAGACATTTACAAACTAATAATTTAGTAGTTCCATAATTAATTATTTGTTTCCATCTTTTCCCAATTACTCCAGTTAGTTGATTACCGTATTTTTCGGAGTATAAGTCGCACCTGCCGAAAATGCATAATAAAGAAGGAAAAAAACATATATAAGTTGCACTGGAACCCGGCCAAACTATGAAAAAAACTGCGACTTATAGTCCGAAAAATACGGTAAATGAAAAGCTTGAAGAAGCATTACCATACATTGTTCTAAATTCATCATTCTTCATAATCTTACCATTCTCATTGATGATATCATTGACAAAAATGATTCATCTTTCAAACATATTTTCCCAAAAGAAAGGCTTTCCATCTATTACAATATTAGAGTTCATCCATATTATCTGCTGCAAAATGTCACATAAAATTGAAAACACCACCATGAGTGGATTGTTTTCTTTTCTCATGTTTCCCAGCAGACTCTCTACATAAGGAAAATGGGAGGGCATAATTTGTAAAAATGGATACAATTTATTTTGATACAGTACATGTTTTTTGTCCAACAGGAAAGATGGAATTTTGCTACTGATAAATAGCGATGGGTCAAACGATACTGAAACACAAGGAGTGATACTGTGAATGGATGTATGGAGGTGGTCTTAGGCGCATATTGCAAGCCACGTTTCCGTCGGTGTGTCACTGGAAAAAAGCGCTATAAATCTAATCCATTATTCAAGAAAATGTATATTTGCTCATTTTTTTTGCACGCCAAATATAGTGACTTTTTAAATCCAGTAGATGGCAGAAGACCATTATGACACATTAACAAAGTACCAGTGGAGTGTCGATACAACTAGTGAGTGTGGCATACACTCACTGAGGCATCAATCACTCATCACTACTACTTTACCAATGTAGGTAAAAAATACTTTTTAAAATACATTCATTTTAGTTACTTATCACATTGCCAACAAAAAAGTAAATTAATTAGTAACATAATTACTCTTTAATAAATGTGATTAATTACAAGATAAAAAAAGTATTGTGAAAAAAAGTGGCATATCCAGTTGAAAGATCTTTCATGAAAGCAGAGTGCGTGAGTGTGTGGGGGTGCCTAAAACGTGGTGCCTGTCATCAAGTAACATGTGACGCAGACTTGCCAACCCTACTGATTTTTCCGGGAGACTCCCGAATTTCAGTACCCCTCCCGAAAATCTCCCGTGGCAACCATTCTGCCGAATTTCTCCCGATTTCCACTCAGACAACAATATTGGGGGCGTGCCTTAAAGGCACTGCCTTTGCGTGCCTGCCCAGTCACATAATAACTAAGGCTTCACACACACACAAGTGAATGCAATGCATACTTGATCAACAGCCATACAGGTCACACTGAGGGTGGCCGTATAAAAAACTTTAACACCGTTACAAATATGCGCCACACTGTGAACCCACACCAAACAAGGATGACAAACACATTTCGGGAGAACATCCGCACCGTAACACAACATAAACACAACAGAACAAATACCCAGAACCCCTTGCAGCACTAACTCTTCCGGGACGCTACAATATACACCCCCGCTACTCCCTACACCCCCGCACCTCAACCCCGCCCACCTCAACCTCTCCCCCCCCCCATCTCCCGAATTCGGAGGTCTCAAGGTTGGCAAGTATGATGTGACGTCAACAAGAGAGCCAGACAGAGCAGTATTAGCACAGCTGTGTTTGTTACCTCCTGCGGGACGGCAGCTCTGTTGAATCTTCTTACCACACCTCCAATTGATAAAGAGATTAAATGCGCTTTAATGGCTTATCTCCTCGTCAACACACAGGGTATTGTAGGACTGCAAGCTTGTCACTTCAATCATTGATTTGTTGTTCATTATTCCCACATAGTAGTGCGTGCATGTACTTACATGTTGAGTGTCGTTTGCTGTGTGACGTTGCCTCCCTCTTTTTGATGTCAGGTTTATTTTAGTGTGGTTCTGGTTGTTGCTTTCATTAGTAAAAAAGTGACTTCCTGCATTGAACTCGCCGTGCTTCTGCTGTCATGTCGATTTAAAACCACATCAAAGGTAGCCCACCACGTTACATCCAAAGCATCGGTAACGATTATGTAACATACTGTACATGACAGTAATTAGATTACTCGTTACTAGTAACGACGTCATTAAAGTTATTCCGAACACTAATAACTAATGATATTACGCTTTGTCACTTATAACACAATACTGACACAACATGTTGTCCCTAAATCTATATATTGTGTTTGTAGCATTTTTACAAGGTAAAAAACAATATCAAAATGGCGCCTGCATGCATGGATTTTGCAGTACGGGGCCCTTGGTGGAAAAAAAAATGGACACCCGCAGTCTAGAGCAGGGGTCGGGAACCTTTTTGACTGAGAGAGCCATGAAAGCCAAATATTTTTAAAATGTATTTCCGTGAGAGCCATATAATATTTTTTAACAATGAATACAACTAAATGCGTGCATTTCTAAGTAAGACCAACATTTTTGGAGTATAACAAGTCTCTTATTATTTTTAATAACATTGTTATTCTGAAGCTAACCAATAGTAAATAAAATACTTCTTCCCATTAATGCGACTTCTTGAACAGGTGCTGTCAGGTTCAAACACTGATGACATCTATTAAACAAGACAAGAAGCAAGGAATTAAACAGAGACAGAATAAAAATGTGGCTCAATTGAGGAGAGACGCGTAGACACTGTGCTCTTGTACAGTGTCGTCCCACGCCCCTGACGAAAGATTGTACGCCTCCTCTTTTGTTTGGACTTTCCCTGATTACATGGCAACAGCTGTTTCTAAGGGTCGGGGGTCGTAAACAGCCATCGCCTTCGGTTACAGAAAAGTTCAAAGAAAAGGTCGTAAAACAGTTCAAAGAAGAGGTCCCTAGAGGGGAGTCAGGTCCTGCTTCCTCTTCGCTTTGTAGATCTCGGGTCAAAACAATATATTTCTGTTGATTACAATACATCAAAGAAACAGAACACCTCCGTGTTGCTTCCCATCCTACACAGTGGAGTTTTACAAGCCTTCTTCTTGGTAGGTTCAAAGACAGCTTTTGTCTTTGTCTCGCCGGGAACTCATGGCAACACAAAGTTTTGTGATAACTTAAATTATTCTGACAGGTGCGGTAGAAAATGATGGATTAAAATGCATGAGAATGTTTTATATTTTGAACGTTATGTTTAACACTGTGATTACCAGCGGAATTATTCATTACTTATCGTGTTAAGCAATGTCAGCTGCGAGCCAGATGCAGTCATCAAAAGAGCCACATCTGGCTCGAGAGCCATAGGTTCCCTACCCCTGTTCTAGAGTAATCAGTTTATTCTGTAGTAATTATCAAATTGTACCAATATTATTATATTGAATTAGGGTTGTATGGTATACCGGTATTGGTATAGTATCGCGATACTAATGAATCATTTTCGGTACGATACCGCCTCTAAAAAGCACACACAGAGTACTTACAAGCAGACACCGTGTGTAGACAGAAAAGGGAGATGAATAAAGTAAGTTTCTTACAAGTATCATTATCACTGCAGGATGAGGAATAGCTAAACATGCTTCACTACACACCGTAGCTCACCGGCGTCACAATGTAAACAAACGCCATGAGTGGATCTACACCTGACATCCACTGTAATGATACCAAGTACAGGTGCGTATTTAGTCGATACTACTATGATTACATTGATACTTTTTAGCATCAAAAAATATTTTTTTTTTTTTTTTTAATTTATATTATGTTTATAAACTCGGGAAATATGTCCCTGGACACATGAGGACTTGGGAAATGACCAATATATGATCCTGTAACTACTTGGTATCAGATCGACACCCACATTTGTGGTATCATCCAAAACTAATGTAAAGTATCAACATACTTGCCAACCCTCCCGAATTTTCCGGGAGACTCCCAAAATTCAGCGCCTCTCCCGAAAACCTCCCGGGACAAATATTCTCCCGAAATCTCCCGATTTTCAGCCAGACCTGAATGAGGACATCCTTTTTTCACGACGGGAGGACAACAGGGTGACAAGAACTAAATCATCCAGACAAGAGATACATTGTATTATTATGTTTATCTTACCTAAAAATAAATACATTTATTAATCACAAAAAAAAATACAAAAAAAATGTTTACTATATTTTGCTAAAAACATCAAAATTAATTGTATTTTTATTTGTATTTTTTCTGACTCCTTATTACATCCAGGCATTAGAATTATACATTAAAATAAACATATTTGAAATAATTAATTTTAAATTATCATAATAATTAATTTCAAATGACCATATGTAATTATTAAAATAATTGCTTGTTTATCAACAACTTTAGCATTTTTTTCATTACATTTTGAAGCTCTCAGAAGCCAAATTATGTTATATTCTTTAATATTTATTTATGCAAGTTTGAAGTATCAATTATCTAAACACAGTTTTATTTATTTTTTCAAGATGTAGATATATATATATATATATATATATATATATATATATATATATATATATATATATGTATATATATATATATATATATATATATATATATATATATATATATATATATATATATATATATATATATATATATGTATGAAATACTTGACTTGGTGAATTCTACCTGTCAATATACTCCTCCCCTCTTAACCACGCCCCCAACCACGCCCTGCCCCACCCCCGACCACGCCCCCACCTCCCGAAATCGGAGGTCTCAAGGTTGGCAAGTATGAGTATCAAACAACAGAAGAATAAGTGATTATTACATTTTAACAGAAGTGTAGATAGAACATGTTAAAAGAGAAAATAAGCAGATATTAACAGTAAATAATAGGTAGATAAATGACACAATATGTTACTGCATATGTCAGCAGACTAATTAGGAGCCTTTGTTTGTTTACTTACTACTAAAAGACAAGTTGTCTTGTATGTTCACTATTTTATTTAAGGACAAACTTGCAATAAGAAACATATGTTTAATGTATCGTTCGATTTGTTGTTAAAATAAAGCCAATAATGCAATTTTTTGTGGTCCCCTTTATTTAGAAAAGTATCGAAATATTGGTACGGAGACAACCCTACATTGAATGCACAACTTTAACTTTTAGAGAGTTCAATTTGGTGGGCATGTAGCACAGGTGGTTCTCCACCTGCAGATGAACTAACACGAAGAGTGGAACATCCTTTTCCAAATCACGCCTCGGCTTTGGAAATATTTAAGTCTGCGACTTTGAAGCCAATCAGGGGAAAGAAATAGTTTCCAAGTTGTTTTTTTTTTTGTCCTCTAAACAAATTTTCCCCTGCAGCCTTTCTTCATATTTCCAATAATAGTGGCTGGTTCAAATGCCAATTTATGCTTTGCTCTGACATATTGCCCACACCATGTGGTGTACGTGTGTTTATATTTGCTTATGTATATGTCTGTGTTTGCATGTGTCTCACCATGACTGCGCGTGTCCTTGCATCAGTGTGTGTGTGTGTGTGTGTGTGTGTGTGTGTCTGCTGCTACTGTATGTGTTAGCGGCGGAGGTGGCTGGTGGCGCCGTACCAACTAGTCAGGGACCTGCAGGATTAGATTTACCATTTCAAAAGATTGCCTGTGTTTCGAAACTTTCCGCACGTTAGCCGCACACACCCGTGCAATCACCCGCCCACGCATGCACCGCTTCCCCAGCTTGTCGACGTGCGACGTGGGCTGTGGAGGCTTGTGCGAACAGATGGGAGGAACCAGCATAAAATAAAGTTAAACTAGAACAGAATGACTGTGCAAGTGGTGTGGCCGCCCTTTGTTTGCGAGGAAGGTGATCCTCAGCAGCTGGGGATGATGGAACGCATGATTAAAATTACCAGAGGGAATGATTAATATCTCCTTAAAGCCCACACTTCCAGCATATCAATCATCTCATTACAGTGGAAAAGTTAATTGTGTGAGGGGAGGGTTGGGGCCTCTAAACCATGAAAAAGTGGCCCACCCCTCGACATGTTTACATACACAACAGAACCCACCCAATAACTCCACTCCATAATCTATAGCGGGCCACATCGGGCCGCCAAAGCTTTTCATTTGGCCCGCCGGACTTTACCTAAATAGGGTTGATGAAACCATTCAAACTAGGGTTAAAGCATACTTGCCAACCCTCCCGGATTTTCCGGGAGACTCCCGAAATTCAGCGCCTTTCCCGAAAACCTCCCGGGACAAATATTCCCTCCCGAAATTCAGGCGGACCTGAGTGACGTGTCGACATCCTGTTTCACGTCCGCTTTCCCACAATATAAACAGCGTGCCTGTCCAATCACGTTATAACTGTAGAATGATCGAGGGCGAGTTCTTGGTTTCTTATGTGGGTTTATTGTTAGGCAGTTTCATTAACGTCCTCCCAGCGCGGTAACAACACAACAACAGCAGTCACGTTTTCGTCTACCGTAAAGCAGTTCGTCTGCCGTAAACAGCAATGTTGTGACACTCTTAAACAGGGCAATACTGCCATCTACTGTACATGCATATGTGACAATAACATCTAGGGCTTTTAGAGAGTGCAGTGCACAACTGCGCACACAACAAGGAGACGAAGCAGAAGAACGAGGAAGATACGGCCATGGCGACGAGTAAGATGAAGAAATACGCTTGTAAGTTCCAAGCCGCAGCTGCGATTGGACCTGGATAGCCTCCGGGAAGAAGTAGTGGACTACCAAGTGCTTGGCAGTGAAGATCTTCCTCAGGAAGCAAAGATTGACCGTTTTTGGGCCATGCTAGGGAGAGATGGAAGATTCCAGACTCTAGTGCAATTGATGAAAGCACTTTTGTACTTGCCACACAGCAATGCATCATCAGAGAGGGTGTTCAGCATGGCTAGAAAAATAGTGACAGAGAATAGAACAAGGATGGACAATTCAACCCTTAACTCAACAATGAGTAGATGAGTGTTATGTGTGTGTATATGTGTAAATAAATGAACACTGAAATTCAAGTATCTCTTTTATTTATATACATATTATCCAGGGTGTACCCCGCCTTCCGCCCGATTGTAGCTGAGATAGGCTCCAGCGCCCCCCGCGACCCCGAAGGGAATAAGCGGTAGAAAATGGATGGATGGATGGATGGATGTATATAATAAAATAAATATATATAAATAGCTAGAATTCACTGAAAGTCAAGTATTTCATTTATATATATATATGAAATACTTGACTTGGTGAATTCTAGCTGTAAATATACTCCTCCCCTCTTAACCACGCCCCCTCCCCCAACCACGCCCCACCCACCCCGACTACGCCCACCACACCACCCCCACCTCCCACACCCCCACCTCCGGAAATCAGAGGTCTCAAGGTTGGCAAGTATGAGTTAAAGTTAAAGTTAAAGTTCCAATGATTGTCACACACACACTAGGTGTGGTGAAATTTGTCCTCCTCTGCATTTGACCCATCCCCTTGATCACCCCCTGGGAGGTGAGGGGAGCAGTGAGCGGCAGCATGTGCCGCGCTCGGGAATCATTTTTGGTGATTTAACCCCTAATTTCAACCCTTGATGCTGAGTGCCAAGCAGGGAGGCATAAGGTCCCATTTTTAGAGTCTTTGATATGACTCGGCCGGGGTTTGAACTCACAACCTTCCAGCCTCAGGGCGGACACTCTAACCCAGTGGTTCTTAACCTTGTTGGAGGTACCGAACCCCACCAGTTTCATATGCGCATTCACCGAACCTTTCTTTAGTGAAAAATAAAATGTTTTTTTTTTTTCAAATTCAAGACAAAGTTATATGTTTTTGGTAACACTTTAGTATAGGGAACATATTCTAAGTAACAAAGACTTAATTTAGAGTTATTTGGACACTATGGGAACATATTCAAAGTAACAAAGACTTAATTTAGAGTTATTTGGACACTAGGGGAACATATTCAAAGTAACAAAAACTTAATTTAGAGTTATTTGGACATTAGGGGAACATATTCAAAGTAACAAAGAATTAATTTAGAGTTATTTGGACACTAGGGGAACATATTCAAAGTAACAAAGACTTAATTTAGATTTATTTGGACACTAGGGGAACATATTCAAAATAACAAAAACTTAATTTAGAGTTATTTGGACACTAGGGGAACATATTCAAAATAACAAAAACTTAATTTAGAGTTATTTGGACACTAGGGGAACATATTCTAAGTAAAGACTTAATTTAGAGTTATTTGGGCACTAGGGGAACATATTCTAAGTAAAGACTTAATTTAGAGTTATTTGGACACGAGGGGAACATATTCTAAGTAACAAAGACATAATTTAGAGTTATTTGGACACTAGGGGAACATATTCTAAGTAACAAAGACTTAATTTAGAGTTATTTGGACACTAGGGGAACATATTCAAAGTAACAAAGACTTAATTTAGAGTTATTTGGACACTAGGGGAACATATTCAAAGTAACAAAAACTTAATTTAGAGTTATTTGGACATTAGGGGAACATATTCAAAGTAACAAAGAATTAATTTAGAGTTATTTGGACACTAGGGGAACATATTCAAAGTAACAAAGACTTAATTTAGATTTATTTGGACACTAGGGGAACATATTCAAAATAACAAAAACTTAATTTAGAGTTATTTGGACACTAGGGGAACATATTCAAAATAACAAAAACTTAATTTAGAGTTATTTGGACACTAGGGGAACATATTCTAAGTAAAGACTTAATTTAGAGTTATTTGGGCACTAGGGGAACATATTCTAAGTAAAGACTTAATTTAGAGTTATTTGGACACGAGGGGAACATATTCTAAGTAACAAAGACATAATTTAGAGTTATTTGGACACTAGGGGAACATATTCTAAGTAACAAAGACTTAATTTAGAGTTATTTGGACACTAGGGGAACATATTCAAAGTAACAAAGACTTAATTTAGAGTTATTTGGACACTAGGGGAACATATTCAAAGTAACAAAAACTTAATTTACAGTTATTTGGACATTAGGGGAACATATTCAAAGTAACAAAGACTTAATTTAGAGTTATTTGGACACTAGGGGAACATATTCAGAGTAACAAAGACTTAATTTAGAGTTATTTGGACACTAGGGGAACATATTCAAAATAACAAAAACTTAATTTAGAGTTATTTGGACACTAGGGGAACATATTCTAAGTAAAGACTTAATTTAGAGTTATTTGGACACTAGGGGAACATATTCTAAGTAAAGACTTAATTTAGAGTTATTTGGACACGAGGGGAACATATTCTAAGTAACAAAGACTTCATTTAGAGTTATTTGGACACTAGGGTAGCATATTCTAAGTAACAAAGACTTAATTTATAGTTATTTGGACACTAGGGGAACATATTCTAAGTAACATAGACTTAATTTTGAGTTATTTGGACACTAAGGGAACATATTCAAAGTAACAAAGACTTAATTTAGAGTTATTTGGACACTAGGGGAACATATTCTAAGTAAAGACTTAATTTAAAATTATTTGGACACTAGGGGAACATATTCTAAGTAACAAAGACTTTTACTAATTTGCATGTTAATAAGCACCTAATTAATGGTAAATATGTTCCCAATACTAAAGTGTTACCATGTTTTTTTTTACTGGTGCACAAAATGAACCGTGCATGAACATCACCTTGTTCAAAGAACAAAACCAACACAGTGCATAAACTCACAACAAATTACACACCTGCAAATCAGTCTGCTGTTGCCGTATCCGTAAAACGCCGATAGGGAGAAGTTTGTATTGACACGATGAGTCGGGTGTGTTTTGACCTCCGCCGAACCCCTGAGCCCGACTCACCGAACCCCTAGGGTTCGGTCGAACCCAGGTTAAGAACCTCTGCTCTAACCACAAGGCCACTGAGCTGGTGTATGCAGTACTCCCACCATAGGCGCCGATCCCGTGGGTGCTTCGGGGCCCGAACACCCACGGACAATGCTGAGCACCCACATAGGATTAATGGCAACTTTCAATCTTTGAAATATTTAAAAAAAAATCAATCTTGTTGTTGTTAACATCGTGGCAAACTTGGTCTGTTTTACATAATATAAAAGTCCCAAATAATATAGTCTGTTATTAACAAAGTCTAACCAAGGTTTCATTGTGCCCGATACTGATCTAATGATACAATAATCTTAACTTTGTATACAGTGTACGTAAGCGAATGAAGGGCATACTTAGTCAACAGCCATACATGGCACACTAAATGTGGCAGTATGAACAACGCCAACACTGTCATAAACCTGTGCCATATAGTGAAACCATACTAAACAACAATGACAAACACATTTTGGAAGAATATTTGCACCGCAACACAACATAAACACTACAGAACAAATTCCCAGAATTCCCTTCAGCACCAACTCTTCCGGGACGCTACAATATAAACAAACGCTATTGGTGGATCTACACCTGACATCCACTAAAATGATACCACGTACAATAGCGTATCTAGTCGATACTACTATGATTACATCGATATTTTATAACATCACAAAATCTTCTTTCGTTTTTTTTTAATTCATATTATGTTTATAAACTCAGGAAATATGTCCCTGGACACATGAGGACTTTGAATATGACCAATATATGAATGATCCTGTAACTACTTGGTATCGGATTGATACCCAAATTTGTGGTATCATCCAAAATTAATGTAAAGTATCAAACAACAGAATAATAAATGATTATTACATTTTAACAGAAGTGTAGATAGAACATGTTAAAAGAGAAAGTAAGCAGGTATTAACAGTAAATGAACAAGTAGATTAATAATTCATTTTCTACCACTTGTCCTTAATAATGTTGACAAAATAATAGAATGATAAATGACACAATATGTTACTACTATGTCAGCACTTTGTTTGTTTACTTACTACTAAAAGACAAGTTGTCTTATATGTTCACAATTTCATTTAAGGACAAACTTGCAATAAGAAACATATGTTTAATGTACCCGAAGATTTTTTGCTAAAATAAAGCCAAAAATGAATTTTTTTTGTGGTCCTCTTTATTTAGAAAAGTACCGAAATGTACCGAAAAGTATCGAAATACTTTTGGTACCAAATCAAAATAACTAGCAAAAATCGGACATTTAAAAACATGTGTATGCACGTACAACACTAAAAACCTTTAGCATATCAGTATGTGGAATTAAATTATGGAATGGATTAACCAAAGAAATTAAACAAAGCACCAATATGATTCAGTTTAAAAGACTGTTCAAACTACAAGTGTTCACAAAGTACACAGAACAAAAATTATGACAAACATCTTGAATTATTATTATTATTTATTTATTTATTTTTATTCATTTTTTTAGATAAAAATTATTTATGTATTTAATATTTGTTTACTTACTATGGTATATTATTTATTTATTCACTGTTCTGTTACAGAGACAAGGAAATTGGATACAATTGCTATGGTATGAAAAGGGGTAGGATTAAATAAGCTCAGCTTCTTCCTACTCCTTTTCGGACGTGCTGTAATAAAACAACTGGAAATATGTGACACATTACATTGTATCAGATGCATGTTCCAAATGAACTGAAACTCAACTGAACTGAACTGACTGGACAACAAAGTATGAATGTTCTGTCCCGAGCGAGTGCTCGAGTCATTGTTTCCTCTGGGACCTTTTAAGCGACATATTGATCCACAACAGTAGAAACATGGCCAAATCTTTGCAAGAAGATATTGTGCATTTTAGTTTGTTTTGTAATAAAATTGCCCACCTATAGATGTCCTTTGTATCCGTAGTCGACGGTCGTGTTATTTGTCTGAGGGTAACTCTGCCGATCAAAGCTTGTTTAGTACATGTACATTCACCATTGTGATAAGTCACATACAATGTGTGCAATGTTTGGTGTGTGAATGTTGTGTAATTTATATATGCGTAAACATTTGTAGTTGATTGTGTGAATGTATTAAACTAAACTAAACCTTCTATTTTATTTATGTAAGACACACAATGGATGTTATACTTTTCTAATGTTCATTTTATGTTTGTATTTTTGGTCTTACAAACCTAAATGAGGGAAGAAGTGTAAAGAAATACAACTGAGGAAGAAAAATAATTCAAAAGAAGGAACATTGGGGGCGGTATAGCTCGGTTGGTAGAGTGGCCGTGCCAGCAACTTGAGGGTTGCAGGTTCGATCCCCGCTTCCGCCATCCTAGTCACTGCTGTTGTGTCTTTGGGCAAGACACTTTACCCACCTGCTCCCAGTGCCACCCACACTGGTTTAAATGTAACTTAGATATTGGGTTTCACTATGTAAAGCGATTTGAGTCACTAGAGAAAAAGGCTATATAAATATAATTCACTTCACTTCAACATCAATCCTCAACAAAACTTCTGGACCTTCTGTTTCTTCATGCTTTCAACAAGCTGCACACGCTGGAAACAAGTAGCAAGGGCACAATAATGAATTTATTGAGAGTGAAGTGTGAAAGCCGATGTGTTTACTTTGCAATTAAGTAAGTAAGCGCAGTCTCAAGGGAATATAACCTGTGGAGGCACTTTCTGATGAAGCATCCGGATTTTGATATCTGGCCCCTGAGCCTCTAGGCTCTTGAAACTGTGGCCCTCTTCATGATGTAGTTGAATAGTCATGCTATAGAATTTTAAGGAAAAAAATCCCCTTGCAAGACTGGACTTTTTTTTAATGACTGAAAAACATATTGAGAATCAATTTATAAAAGTCAATAAGCACAAAATTATTAATTAAATATATATCATATACTAGGGTTGTCACGATTAATCAATACATTGATATATAAATTTATATTCCTAAATTTCAAGTATTGCATATCGATCTGTGCTTGGCAATTTTGCTTTCCGGAAGACAAGTGTCGTTCCAAGATCGTTTCTGTCAATACGTGGTCCTTTGGGTGTTGTGTTTTCCTCGAATGCAAAGGAAAGTTGGCGCGGGCAAGGCGTGAAGGTAAGTAGATATTTTATTTTTACACTAACAAAAAGAACCAAAGGTGCGCACAAGGCGGAAGTACAAAAACTTGGCTAATGAAACAAAACTTGCATAAAGGCAGAAACTATGAACAATAAACAAAAACTTACTTGGCATGGAACTATGGTAGCATGAAGATAAACAAAGGTAGCAGGGGTGTCAGAAGTAGCATGGTATGATAGGATAGATAATGTCACCAGGCCGATCAGCAGAAACACAGTCTTAAATAGCAGTGACATGATTAGTGACAGGTGTGCGAGTGCAAAGCGTGAGACAGGTGCGTGACATGACAGGTGAAAACTAATGGGTTGCTATGGTGACAAAACAAACAAGAGTGCACAAAGAGTCCAAAAACAAAACCGAACATGACTAAAACAAAAACATGATCAACAGACATGACAGATTCAAAAGGGAATTGATCGATTCTATCGATACTACATAAAGAACAACATTGGATTTGAGAACGGTCGACTTTTCGGAAGTTTAGCACTTTTAATAATAATGATTTTAAATGTTTTTTTTCCGTCTGTGGCATTGAAAAAAAATGGCGGATATCTACGCTGGTTGAGAAAGGTCATGACAAACGCAAACGCCACAAGACGATAGTGTAATATCTGTGATATGTGTGTGTGTGCCTTTAAGAGGTGGGATGTGTGCAAGAGTGGCGGATTAAAGAACTGAGTCTCGCAAGAGTTTGGATGTCTGTGTGCAGAGTGTCTAAATGAACAGCAGCTCTTGTGTATATGTGTGATGGACTCCCTGAGTTTTGTACCACTTGTTAAAGAGGAACATTATCACCAGACCTATGTAAGCGTCAATATATACCTTGATGTTGCAGAAAAAAGACCATATATTTTTTAACTGATTTCCGAACTCTAAATGGGGGAATTTTGGCAAATTAAACGCCTTTCTATTATTCGCTCTCGGAGCGATGACGTCACAACGTGACGTCACATCGGGAAGCAATCCGCCATTTTCTCAAACACATTACAAACACCGAATCCAATCAGCTCTGTTATTTTCCGTTTTTTCGACTGTTTTCCGTACCTTGGAGACATCATGCCTCGTCGGTGTGTTGTCGGAGGGTGTAACAACACGAACAGGGACGGATTCAAGTTGCACCAGTGGCCCAAAGATGCGAAAGTGGCAAGAAATTGGACGAATGTTGTTCAAAATACGAGGGTGTGGGGAAAGCCGACGAAAATGGTCAGTCGTTTGTTCCGCACACTTTACCGACGAAAGCTATGCTACGACAGAGATGGCAAGAATGTGTGGATATCCTGCGACAATCAAAGCAGATGCATTTCCAACGATAAAGTCAAAGAAATCTGCCGTCAGACCCCCATTGAATCTGCCGGAGTGTGTGAGCTATTCAGGGACAAAGGACCTCGGTAGCACTGCAAGCAATGGCGGCAGTTTGTTCCCGCAGACGAGCGAGCTAAACCCCCTGGATGTCTTGGCTCACACCGTCCCTTATGCCACCGAAGATGATCAAGAGAAGAATATCGACCCTAGCTTCCCTGGCCTGCTGACATCAACTCCAAAACTGGACAGATCAGCTTTCAGGAAAAGAGAGCGGATGAGGGTATGTCTACAGAATATATTAATTGATGAAAAATGTATTCATTACTCGCGGTTTTACGTAAATTATTATACATAAACTGTGTTTACCAATAATTTAGCTTAAAAAAATTACAACACTTAAAAACAAATACACATACCAATCGTTGGTTAGGAGGCGATCGCCGAATTCGTCCTCGCTTTCTCCCGTGTCGCTGGCTGCCGTGTCGTTTTCGTCGGTTTCGCTTGCATACGGTTCAAACCGATATGGCTCAATAGCTTCAGTTTCTTCTGCAATTTCGCTTAAGCCGCTGAAATCCGAGTCTGAATCCGAGCTAATGTCGCTACCTTGCT